>NC_084597.1:42849630-42894630 GCF_033807715.1 Cololabis saira | reverse complement strand
TCCCTTCCTTCCTTCTTTTCTCCCTTCCTTCCTTCTTTTCTCCCTTCCTTCCTTCTTTTCTCTCTTCCTTCCTTCTTTTCTCCCTTCCTTCCTTCTTTTCTCCCTTCCTTCCTTCCTTCCTTCCTTCCTTCCTTCCTTCCTTCCTTCCTTCCTTTCTCCCTCCCTTCCTTCCTTTCTCCCTCCCTTCCTTCTTTTCTCCCTCCCTTCCTTCCTTCCTTCCTTCCTTCCTTCCTTCCTTCCTTCCTTCCTTCTTCCTTCCTTCCTTCCTTCCTTCCTTCCTTCCTTCCTTCCTTCCTTCCTTCATTCTTTTCTCCCTTCCCTCCTTCTTTTCTCCCTTCCCTCCTTCTTTCTCCCTTCCTTCCTTCTTTTCTCCCTTCCTTCCTTCTTTTCTCCCTTCCTTCCTTCCTTCTTTTCTCTCTTCCTTCCTTCTTTTCTTCCTTCCTTCCTTCCTTCCTTCCTTCCTTCCTTCCTTCCTTCCTTCCTTCCTTCCTTCCTTCCTTCCTTCCTTCCTTCCTTCCTTCCTTCCTTCCTTCTTTTCTCCCTTCCCTCCTTCTTTTCTCCCTTCCTTCCTTCTTTTCTCCTTTCCCTCCTTCTTTTCTCCCTTCCCTCCTTCTTTTCTCCCTTCTTCCTTCTTTTCTCCTTCCTTCCTTCTTTTCTCCCTTCCTTCCTTCTTTTCTCTCTTCCTTCCTTCTTTTCTCCCTTCCTTCCTTCTTTTCTCCCTTCCTTCCTTCCTTCCTTCCTTCCTTCCTTCCTTCCTTCCTTCCTTCCTTCCTTCCTTCCTTCCTTCCTTCCTTCCTTCCTTCCTTCCTTCCTTCTTCCTTCCTTCCTTCCTTCCTTCCTTCCTTCCTTCCTTCCTTCCTTCCTTCCTCCTTCCTTCCTTCCTTCCTTCCTTCCTTCCTTCCTTCCTTCCTTCCTTCCTTCCTTCCTCCTTGACCTGAAGACAGCCCAAGGGTTAGGTCAGACCCGGAGGAATGTGTACCTCGTCCACCACCACCAGGCCCAGGTTGTCCAGCCTGCCGGTCTCGATCAGGGAGTTGACGAGGCTGTGGGCCTTCTCTATTGTTGCCACGTACAAGCAGTTCTTGTTCCTCCTCTTCACCGGAGGAAACCGGCCCTTGCTGCCGGCGTACTCCTCCACCATGAAGTCCAGCTCCAGGCCGAAGCTGGCCAACCCCCGCACCTGGAGAAAACACAGCTCAGTGGGGCAACACTAGGACACGGTGGCCCGCAGGGCTCTAGCACCGGTCCACTTTGATTTTCTGTTTACATAAACTGGTCGCATTATGAAGACCAGATTTACATAGTTACATCATAGATCTTGGGATAATCTTCTGATAAGAATATACTGTTGAGCTTATTGGTATGGTTCTGTCTGGTTTACACCGTTGCAGATCAAAGATGAACGTTGTGAAAGAACTGCGGACATATCTCCAGTACTGGAGTTGAGGAGGGATGAGGGGGGATGGCATCCCCCCCTGAAATAAAAACGGTCCAAATCATCCCCCCCTCAAAAAAAAGGGTCCAAATCATCCCCCCTCTGAAATAAAAACGGTCCAAATCATCCCCCCTGTAAAACTGCCATCCCCCCTTTCCATCCCTTATGTCATTTCATCAATGAATGTGGTTTTACTGCTATTTCAACATTTAGAGTCATCACCAGAAAAATAACTTATTTGACAATTTTCACCTGTTTCAAGTACATTTTCACTTGAAATAAGTAGAAAAATCTGCCAGTGGGACAAGATTTATCTTCTCATTACAAGCAAAAAAATCTTGTTCCACTGGCAGATTTTTCTACTTATTTCAAGTGAAAATCTACTTGAAACAGGTGAAAAATTGTTGTTTTTTCCAGTAATGAGTCTTGTTTTAAGTGTAATGAGATTTTTTTTTACTAAAATGAGACATTTTAACTAGAAATAAGACAAATATTCTTGTTAAGATTGTGAGTTTTTGCAGTGATCCATGTTACTTATCCTGTGAAGGACAGAGTCATATTGATAAGTTCAGAAAAGTGTTTTTTATTGTTGTGTTTTGATGTATTTGATGTAAGCCCAGTGGATATTTAAAGCTTACAGAAGGCTGCATTTAACTGCTGCTATGTCATTCCTGCAGTATTTCTGCAGCTGTTTTGGTCACTGCTATTATTTGTAATATATTATATTATTTGTAATCAGCACAAATTATCTGTCCCCATATGATCAAATCCACCATCCCCCCTGATTTATTTTTTTACAACTTGAGTACTGCATATCTCCCTATTGGCAGTTGGGAGTCATACAGCGTGAGCAGTTCAACCATGGCCGTCTCCTCAGATGCAGCAGATGTGTGGACGACTGTCAGGTCCTGCTGTATAACAAGAGATAAATGCTGGTTTTGTCAAAGTGACACTAACCCCTGGTGCTGTTCGTTCCAGCTGCACGTAGCCAGCTGTGAACCACGACCAGGAACGCTGCGGCATGTTTCAGAAGCCACTGACTGCTAAAGTCTGCGCCGGGTCTTGAACTGTCTTAAGTAAGCCGTGCTTTGACACAACCATAACCATTCCCTATAGGAATTTACTAGCACTGGCAATGTAGCCTCAATGTGACTGGATCTTTTCCACGGAGGCTGGATTAATGTCTTTAAATGTTGTCTTCACCACTTCTAATTATATCTAATTTATGTCGAAGCTCAGAAATATTTATGTCACCTCAGTGGCCGGGTCCAACACCAACGTCTACTGAGTGTGAATGTTTCCCTCAGCTCTTCTCCATACCGGATACTTTTTTGTTTTAAAAGAAAGTTTTGTTGCTGAAAATCTTTGAGATTCACATTTTTTTTAAAGATAAAGATTTCACTGGGAACAAATGTACGATCCTTTTAGGTCACGAGAGGACTAAATAAATGTCCTCTCCCAAGAACATCCCAGACTAATATTTTTTTCGTATCTTTCTATCAACTTTAGTCCTAAATCATTTAAATTATTTTAACCCTTTTAATCCCAATCTGAATAAAATGTTGTAATAACAAAAACCTTAATTAGTTGTTTTCCAGATGATACATTCTGGTTTTTTTGTTAAAGATCAGTCTTAAATAAATCCCAGATTAAAAAGAATATTGATTTTGATCCTTTGGTGTTTTATATTTTTAATCTTTGTTTCACCGTTAAGAAATTAGACAAAAAAGGTCCAATCTCACGGTAAACGTTCAAAATACCTGGTTTTACTTTTTTTCTTCTGAATTAAACCCCGACATTACAGAATGTATGCTTATATATCGAGAAAAAGCTGTGAGATTTAAAAAAAATGCAGTCTTTAAATGGACTCGATGGGAATTTAAAAATCAGTTTTGATCAGGACAGAACTTGACTTAAAGAGCAAAGAAAGTGACAAAACAAATAAATCTGTAGTTTTATATATCCAGAGAGGATCTGAGGGAGAGTGTTTTTGTCCTCTAATGACCTGAAAGGATAATAAATAAATAAATATATAAATAAATAAAAAGAAGTTGAAGTTGAAGGATAGTAAATGTAAATGTAAAGGCCACCTAATATTTGATTATTCTAAAAGTTGTTGTGACTGTTTTTATTCATACGGCGACTCTGTGAGCTGATTTATGTTGTGTTGGATGTATAGAAGTAGTTTAACTGTAAATGTCCAGGTACCTTCTCCTGGACCAGCGATATGTAAGGCAAGATGAAGAGGCAGTCCTTCTTCTGCACAGCAGCTCCCTGAGGATGAGGATCTCCGCCACCAGAGTCTTCCCCCCGCTGGTGGGAAGAGAGTAGATCAGGTTCCTCCTCTGCTGAACGCAGTCCAGGTTCAGACACGTCTCCTGCCACTCTGACACACCAAACCAGGAAAAACTCATTTTCTCTGCTGGATTTCGTGTTAGGCTGTCGGCAACGTACATACATGTGTCAAATTAACCCACAAAAACTGAGAAAACAAAGATAGACAAATAAAAAGAAGAGGAACAAATCCCCAGCTTGGCCTGGCTGTTTGGCAGATTCATCCACTTCTCATCCGCCTTCAATACTATTCAGCCTCATCTGTTGATTCAGAGACTAATTGACAACTTTAGTCTTGATGGTAGCATTGTTGGTTGGATTTCCTGACGTGCAGAACTCACACAACTATCTTAAACATCTACTGGCAGAACCACAGATGTGTCCTTTCTCCTCTGCTGTCCATATTATACACTAACAACTGCTGTAGCACATTTTTAAACCATCATATATTGAAGTTTGCGGATGATACTGTCATTGTGAGTAGGGTTGTCACGATACCAAATTTCTGTTTCGATACCGATACCAATATGTATTTCGATACTTTTCGATACTTTCTCGATACTTTTTGTAAAAGGTGGAACACTCTCAATGTCAATATTTTCCTTTATTTAAAGCAGACTTTGGGAACAATAACAACAATGAATAAAATAAATAATTGCATGGGATATTAAAATGTTCAAACCTTTAGAAACAGTGTGAACAAGTAAAATAAAGCAATGCCATTCAAATTAAAGTCACCATGTTAAATAAAATACTGTAGCAGCAAAAACTCCTGCTTCTGAGTGGGTGTGCCACCCTCTCTGAGCCAGGAGCACTGGTCTTCTGTAATTGGGGGAGGGAGGGGGTACAGTATTTTAATTAAGATGGTCATTTTAATTTAAATGCCATTGCCTTATTTTACTTGTTCTCATTGTTCAAAAGGTTTGTGTTTTGAAACTATAGGCCACATGAAACATTAAATGGGCATAACTAGAAAAATAAATTGAGGCTCATTCTATCATCTACAGGACTGTCTCAGAAAATTAGAATATTGTGATTTTCTGTAATGCAATTACAGAAACAAAAATGTCATACATACTGGATTCATTACAAATCAACTGAAATATTGCAAGCCTTTTATTATTTTAATATTGCTGATCATGGCTTACAGCTTAAGAAAACTCAAATATCCTATCTCAAAAAATTAGAATATTCTGGGAATCTTAATCTTAAACTATAAACCATAATCAGCAATATTAAAATAATAAAAGGCTTGCAATATTTCAGTTGATTTGTAATAAATCCAGAATGTATGACATTTTTGTTTTTTTAAATTGCATTACAGAAAATAAAGAACTTTATCACAATATTCTAATTTTCTGAGACAGTCCTTTTAGGATAGGATTAGATATTGTAGGCTAATGGAATGTTTTACAAAAGTGTGTTTTAATATATAATATTAATTAATATAATTCATTGCCTTAATGGTTTATAATATATATGAAACATTACATAATATTAAAATATAAAAAATATATTAAAGTTATATTCTAGTCCGTGGAATTTATTTAAATATTTTAAGATTGTAATTTTTTTTTTTTTAAATATTTAAAAAATTGCATTTATTAACCATGGACATGTTTTAACTATGTATGTAGGCTACTGTAGGTTTAATGCGGGCTGGGAGAGGATCTGTACTTCTTTCATTGACATGACAGTGCAGTGAACTGGTGAACAAAGTTATCAGCTGTCGTTCTTGACTGAAGTGGCGGAACAAGTCCGCGTGGTTGTCCTTTAAGTGTTTCGACAAGTTTGAAGTGTTGCCTCCTTTTGCGAGACACACGTTGTAGCACCGCTTGCACTGCGGTGCGTCTGGTTCAGTGGCTCCCCTTATCGCTCCTTCTGAACCCGAAATATTTCCACACCGTACTTCGGTGCCCCATTTTGTCCACAAGTACAGGCTTTTCTTCGGCTGCCATCTCTATTTATTTCAACTTTATTTTCACCCGCTCTGTCTGTCTAACACGCGACTTCTCGTTTCTCTCTCCTCCTCCGCATGCGAGTGGGAGGGGGAGGCGGCTCTGCTTCTGCAACTACGTCACACTCGCTGAGCTCGCCGTGCTTAAAGAGACAGGCTCCAATTTACCAATTCGTTTGCATATAAAAAATATATAAAAGTACCGTTTGTTTTTAAATGCTGGTATAGTACCGTTTTCAAAACTCTAGTACCGCGGTACTATACTGGTACCGGTATACCGTGCAACCCTAATTGTGAGTCTGTTGAACAGCACTGATAACTCCCATGGCCCAAGACAAAGGACGTGTATTGATTTTAGATGTTCTATCCTCTCCGGATAGGACAGTGATTAACGGACAAGATGTAGAAATTCTAGAGTCCTATAAATATCTGGGAACTATAATAGACATTAAGCTGAGATTTGCGAGTAACACCAACTTAATTTACAAGAAAAGTCAGCAGCGTCTGTACTGTCTTAGAAAACTGTCCAAATTCCATGTTGATTCATCCTTGATGTCCATGTTTTATCGCTCTTTCATTGAGTCTGCATTAACTTTTTCTTTCATTTGTTGGTTTTCATCACTTAGGGAAGTGTCTCCCAACCTGGGGTCCGCGCCCCCCCTGGGGGGGCGCCAGAGATCTCTGGGGGGGGGCGCAAAACTTTGTCTGTTTTGAAATTATGCAGTTGTAAAAATTATATTTGCGAATGAGTAGGGCTGTGCGATTAATCGATTTAAAATCTAAATCAGATTTATTAATCAAGACGATGTTAAAAAAAGGAAAATCGGAAAATGGATTTTCCTTTTTTGCAGCTGGCTGCATTACAGACAGAGCTCGTCTAGTCGTCTTTGTTTGGTCAAGAAAATTGTAAATGTTTGTCACTTTACAACTTTAAACTCAAGGAGGATTTACAGGATCTTTCAATTGCACTTCATTCCCAATAGGGAAATTTGTTTGCTATTTTTCTTTAAAAATAAAGATAAAATATTTGAAACAATTTATTCCATTGTCTTTTGTAGTTTTACCAAAAAAATCGAAATCGAAATCGAAAATCGGGTTTTCAGAGAAAAAAAAAAAATCGGGATTTTATTTTGGTCCAAAATCGCCCAGCCCTACGAATGAGTCATTCATAAGACATTGTTAGGAATAATTTAGGAATGTCTTGAATATTTTTGGTGTTTTTTATACACTGGTGACAAACACAGGGAATGATTTCATTCCTTATTATTATATCATTATTCAACATTTAATCTACTCCGACAGGTTGTTAAAGGAAAAATGTTAAAAAATGTTGGTCTCATATTAAAAGAGACATTTTTCAGAAATATTTGTATGTCCTTTTATGTCCTTTTGTGCGTATTTTATACATTGGTGACATTGGAGAAAAACAGTCATATGTATACAGAGTAAACCAAAGAGAAATTTATCAAAAAAACATAATTAATGTTCATTTTTCCAACTAAAGACTATTTTGGTGCTAGTACGTACGGGTCGGGGGGCCTGGCTGGTCTTAGACACAAGTAGGGGGGACAAGGAAAAAAGGTTTGGGAGCCACTGGCTTAGGGTAAAGCAGGAAACTGTTCTTACCAAGGTGGTTAATGTCTGTAGTAAAATAATTGGCTCTGCTCAGGTGACTCTACAGGACCTGTATAACAAACAGCTGTATACTATCCTATGGGACTGTCCCCTCCTCTACACCAAGAGTTTCAGTTCCTCCCATCGGGTACATTGCTTCCACTTCCACTGGTCAAAACTAACAGATAGAAACATTCTTTTGTACCTTCTGCATCTCCCTTCTCAATTCCATGAGGAAAAGGTAGCTGTTGTGGTGCTTGGATTTTTAGATTTAAACTCGTTGTCCTTTTATTACTATGTGTATATGTGTATATATTGCTGCAAAATGAATTGCCCCATTGGGGACAAATAAAGTTATTAATTGATTGATTGATTCTCACCGTATAACTTCTGGATTCCTCTCAGCTTGTGCATCAGCTCCTTCACTCTGCTGGGGAGTCCAAAGAAAGGCCCAAGGTCTGTGGTCTCAGCAGATATCGTCTCCATGGCCTGCATGGCGACGCTGATCTCCTCAGACACCACCGCTTCCTTCAACACTGCAATTCGAGAGACGCTGGCAGGAGACGCAGCGTTCCCAAGCATCGTCCTCTTCAGCTGGTCAGCCATGCTCCGCCTCACTCTGCTGGTCCTCTTGCCGTTATCGTCCGTGCTCGCGCGTCGTCCGGCCTCCACCGTCCTGTTGGATCTCTGAACAGGCGTGGAGGTTTGTTCTCCAGCCTGCAGCCGGCTCCTCTTTGCCTGTTCTTCAAACTGCAGCTGGCTGCCAGGTAATTCCTCGAAATGTTCGTCTCCCAGCTGCTCACATAAGGAGTCTGTGAGACTGTCCATATGGGTTGGATTCCTGACCATGGCTGTTGTGACATTCCCATGGTGCACTGCTCGCTGTCTTTCATTTTGTTCAGCATCATCCAGCTTTGCCAGGAGAGAGCTGTCCTCCAGGATGCTGTCATAGTCCCCGAACAGATCCTCTCCGTCGCTGCAGTACTGTCGACAAAACGAGACGTTACACATCCTCCTATCAGTGAGGGAATGGCCTCTTCTTTATACATCTTTAACCCTTTTCTTATCTTTCCTTTCTTCAGCTCAACCCTCAGTTATTAATTTTAAAGGGGACCTATTCTGAAAACCAGGTTTTTTCTTGCTTTAACATATATAAAGTGGTCTCCCCTCAGCCTGCCAACTCAGAGAAGGAGGAAAGCAACCAAATTCTGCAGTGTCTGTACAGCCGCCCGGATGATCGTCCAGTGTGATGTGGATCTACGAGCCAATAAGATCCTGCTCCTCTCGTTACGTAACGATGGAGTGATTTACATAGTTTGGCCTACGATGCGTGAAACCACGCCCACCACTAACTCTGGCCGGAGCTTCCGCCATTTCTTCGTAGCGGTGTATCACGTTATTCAGGCAGCCAATCAGCACAGAGCCTCATTATCATAGCCCCGCCCACTCAGGATCCTGCATAGATAATGAGGTTAGAGAATGAGATGATAAAAACATGGCTCAGAGGCTGAATTTCTAATTTATATAGAAAAAACTATCAAAAGCTTGTTTTTAAGACATTCAAGGTCTGTTTAAAATAGGTATTAGATGCCATAATAGGTCTCCTTTAAGTATATCATCATTGTTCTCCATTGTTCTTGTAGTTTGTTGTGCCTATCTCTCTGGTCTTCAGCAGGAGGTTTCTTCCCTCCCAAAAGGGAGTTTCTACCTGCCGTTGTAATAATTTCCGGGGGTCATGTTCCGGCTCTCTGGAAACCACCTGGAGACAACTTGTATTGTAACAGACACTATGTAAATAAAAATGACATGTTTACTTTCAGTTCAAATAATGAAGATAGTCATAGAAAATATAATTTTAAACATCTATTTGCCCGAACAACTTTAAAGCAGTTTCTGTTGTTGGAATTAAGTTATGGAATTCATTACATTATGATTTAAAGGGCTGTATAAACATATTTCAGTTTAAAAAGAAATTTAAAGAGAAAAAAATAACAATGTATGGATGAAATAGTTAAAATGTATAATATATGCGTATGGAGACAGACAATCTATCTTTGATTTTTTTGTTTTTCTTTCTTTGTGATGTTAACTAAGTAATTTTGCAGAACATCTGTTATTATTGTTCAGTTTAGTTTTGAGGGAGGGGCAGGTAGAATAAGATTTTCTTCTTCCTGCTCCTTTCTGGTTATGGAATATGCTTTTGATTGTGTTGTCATTTTACTTGTTTGTTTTTTTTGTTTGCATATTTCCATGATCGGAATAAATAAAAATGAAATGAAAACTGAATTGAAGCAGGACTGGATCTGAGATCTGATCACAGACAGAATCAGAGAAAGGTTTTATAGACAGTTTAATCTGAAACACTATGAGATGCTCAGAGGAGTTTCCATTAGGAGTTATCACATTAACATGGTGATGGAGCAGATTGTATTTCCTCTCAATGATGTTAAGTTTACCTCCGGGGCCTGACTGTCCTCCATGCTCCTCCGGTCCTCGCATGCTGGTCTGCTCCGGGCAGGTGTCAGGTGAGTCTTCACAACATCTCGACACCTCTTCCTGGCGCAGACTCGTTTGATTTTCACCTGGATCTTCCCAGAACTCATCCCCGTCCGGCTCCAGCAGCTCCCACACCGGCTAACAGATTCTCGCACTTTGTGATGGATTATAAACCAACAATGACATCGTTAAACACGCCGACTTTAAGAGGGAAGGTTACAAAAACTTTCCTCCTCAACTTGTTCCTATTTAGCCGCTAAATAAATAACTGACAGCACAACAAATGACTCGCAAATGATTTAAAACCTGTAGTAAGTTAAGGATAAATGGTTGTAAAGGTGAAGTAACGAGCCTGACCGGAATCACCAGCGCGCATCGCGTTCAAAACGTCCCTACGTCACTTCCGTTTGTTCTTTTCGTGGTTTACGAATCCTTAAAACTTTATTTTTATTTTTATTTTTTTATTTAACCTTTATTTAACCAGAATAATAGCCCATTGAGACCAAGGATCTCTTTCACAAGTGTGACCTGACCAAGAAGGCAGCAGCACACGTCAAAACAAATAAAATCACAAGGTTAAAAGACAGAATACAAAACAATAACAGAGGAACAAAGTAGCAATAAAATGATAATAGATAGATGAGAAAGATATTTTTTTTCTTTCTAATTTTGATAGTAAAGAGTTTGAAATAATTAATAAACTCGCCTTTAGGTTAACATATTGGCTTAATAAAAATGCTATTTTATTTAAAATTCCCAAGAAGATAACGTTTTAACTGCAGATGAAAATGAAAAATTATTTAGTAACATTTCTAGAAGCTGAGATCTCTTATTCTTATTTTTTAGTATTTTAAACTCCCAGAACAACTGCTCATTACGTCACTAGCGTCACATCATGACATTATTCTAATGTGGATTATTTAAATTTTATCAAAGATACTCTATACAGTTTATAAAACTTTATAAAACGTCTCTGGTTTTATTTAACGTTAACGGAAAGTGTAACGGTCTTTTCCTTCCGGGTATTTCAGAATCAGATTCAGAATCAGAAAAGGGTTTATTGCCGAGTTTTTTAAACACACACAAGGAATTTGTTGTGGTGATTGGTGCAATACAATACAAATATAAAAGCAAATATAATTTTTAAAAATGTATATGTTGTCTTATTGTGTCTTTGTAATGAGTGACGTAAAATCTTTTTTTGGGAGGGAGAGGAGTTAATCATGGAATCTGTCTGAAATTCCTAAAGAACCTCATATAATGAATTAGTTAATATTCAAGTATAAAGTTTTATTCAAAGACATTGTACATACAAATACTAAAGTTTATAAAAGCGCTAGGAACCATCTAACTGGAGACGCGGTAGTCGGAGTCATTCCCGCGCTGCACCAATTCCGGTCTTGTGTCAGGTCAAAATGTTGTTCGTGAGGAGCCTGCAGCGACTAAAACCTGCTCTGTATCTCCACACAAACACAGGTGAGCACCCGCTCCGGTCGGTATGAACGGATTGCAAAATCCGACACGGCTGTTTGTTTGAAATGTAACCAGTGACGTTTGATAAAGTGTGACGATGTAAGACATGTGTGCTGTTACCTGTCCAGGTTACAGGAGTCTCACCTCACTGGCTCAACATGAACACGACAAGGTGCGTATCCTGGGGATTCTGCCGTCATTTGATTTTGATTTGATTTATTTTGTAAAAAACAACAATTCAAGAGAAGATAACAAAACAAAACAACAAAACAAAGAATTTCACCCTTTAACACTTAATTTACATGTGCAAAAAAGTAGGAAGAAGTGTAATTAAAGTGTATTTAATCCTACCCCCATTCACTAATCATTTAACACGTATTTATAAATACTCACACCCTATACTCACACTGCTAAATAACAATATTATTATTATTATTATTATTATTATTATTATTATACAGGGCTGTAACAGAAAATTAGAATATTGTGATAAAGTCCTTTATTTTCTGTAATGTAAAAATGTCATACATTCTGGATTCATTACAAATCAACTGAAATATTTCAAGCCTTTTATTATTTTAATATTGCTGATCATGGCTTACATGAAAGAAAACTCAAATATCCTATCTCAAAAAATTTTAATATTCTGTGAATCTTAAACTGTAAACCATAATCAGCAATATTAAAATAATAAAAGGCTTGGAATATTTCAGTTGATTTGTAATGAATCCAGAATGTATGACATTTTTGTTTTTGTAATTGCATTACAGTAAATAAAGAACTTTATCACAATATTCTAATTTTCTGAGACAGTCCTGTATACTGTAATTATACTCACACACATACCTATACATACACATAGTTGAATATTTCTATATATTTGTACACACATGCCCATATAAATATTTATATAAATATATGTATTTACACTATACTGTCTCTATTAACTGCATCTGCTCTATATCTATGTATATATCTACTTACACACATATTTACACACACACACACACACACACACACACACACACACACACACACACACACACACACACACACACACACACATATATATATACGCATATGTACATATACCCATACATACCTATTTATATTTTAATTTTATGTGTCGACTGGATTTGACAGAAAATAGCATCATTATGGCCTTAGCCAGCCCTATGATGGGCTATCGGTCACATCCAGAGGCTTCCAAAGCACTGGCATGATAGCTGGCACCTTTTTCCTGTACGGTGATGAAATGTAAATGAAAGTATGTAATGGTTGTGTGTTTGTGTATGTTGGATGTGTGTGGACCTTCTGAGTCAGTAATAAAGATTATTTTATATATATTTATATCATTGCGTTAGCAGTGACACAATGTTTATGTTTTGCAGTTTGTGAAAATGGAGAATCCTTACAAAGAGCCTCAGAGCACCTGTGTGCTCTGCAACGTCACTGTGGACTACAAAAACACCCAGGTGAGTACTGACGTCATAACTCACCTGCTGAAAGCGCCCACCACTCACACTTGGTCTTTTTGGCACCTCACGTTTCTCTTTCCATATTTATTTAATTGATTGGACACTTAATGCCAGAGTCTCTAACGGTCCTGAAGCTTGATTTTTGTTCCTCACTTGTAAGTCACTTTGGATAAAAGCTTCTGCTAAATGAGGAAGTGGAACAGTCAAATTGATGACGATGATGAGTAAGCAAAAAAATAATTTACCTTAAGAACATTCAGGCTTTGAAATCTTTGTAGTTTGTGCTTTATTTTTTTCTTGAATGTTTTCCATTTGCAGCACAAACTCAACGATGTTGTGGGAGCTGAAAGTGAACATGGTGGTGCGCTAATGTCTGGTTTTTCTCACCTTTGCTTCCACAGCTGCTGTCTCAGTTCATCTCTCCACACACAGGCAGGATTTACGGCCGACACATCACAGGTGAGCAGCCGCAGGTCACCGCAGGTCACCTCAGGTCACCTCAGGTCACCTCAGGTCACCTCAGGTCACCCCAGGTCACCTCAGGTCACCTCAGGTCACCTCAGGTCACCTCAGGTCACCTCAGGTCACCTCAGGTCACCACAGGTCACCGCAGGTCACCGCAGGTCACCTCAGGCCACCTCAGGCCACCTCAGGTCACCTCAGGTCACCTCAGGTCACCTCAGGTCACCTCAGGTCACCTCAGGTCACCTCAGGTCACCTCAGGTCACCTCAGGTCACCACAGGTCACCGCAGGTCACCACAGGTCACAGATGAGACTTCACACACTTTTGGATACATTATTTACAGACAGAGCATCCAAAAGGTATGAATGAAGAATGTGTGTTATCGTGCTTTTTGTAGATGGTGATTGTACAGTCACACATCTATTCCCGATGCCACTATGGATCTAGGCAAATTATCTTGTAATTTTTTTGTGGATTCTTGGGTTTTCTGTGGCTTACTGAAATATCCTTCTAGTTGTATCAATTTATTATTTTCTTTGATGTACTCATATTTTCTATTTTTTTCTATTGTATTTAAATATTTTCATGGCTCTTCCATGATTGATGTATGATTTTTTTTTTTTTTTTCTGATTGGTTTAGTGTTGATCAGAGTCAGCTGGCTTCTGATAAATGGGAGACACCCACTTAATTATTCATCGCTGAGGACGGCTGTAAGCTGAAACGCGTCTGATTTCCTGCTGCTGTGCATTGATTTAAACCATATTAAAGTTTTGTACTTTAAGAGAGTGCTGTCGGATTTTGTTTTTTTGATACGTTTTTTGGACTGGCACCCGGTGAAACACTTTTAATTCTTTTTGAGTGAGCACGCCAAGTCTGCCGATTACTTCACACACTCACAGCTCCTCTGTGTTCCAGGTCTGTGTGGGAGGAAGCAGAAGGAAGTCTCCAAAGCCATTAAGAAAGCTCACTCCATGGGTTCGTCTATCTGTTTTCATTCATCCTTTTCACTGCAGTTCAGTTTTCCAGCGTTCATTGCTTCTTTAAAGTTTCAGCTTCTGAACCTGCTCTAGTTTGATTAAACATAACAAGGTTTGGAGTTGAAGGTAAAATGTTAATTCAGTTTTTGCATCTCACTAACTTTTCTCTTGCAGGTTTCATGTCGGTGACCCACAAACATCCAGAGTTCATGAAGGATCCGAACATCTGCGGCGTCAAACATCTGAGTTAGAGGACCGGTGTGTGTGTGTGTTTGTTTGCGGTATTAAAGTGTCTGTTGTTGGTGTGAAAAATGAGTCGCTTCTTTACATTTGGGGAAAGTTTGAATCTGGTCTCAGATCCGGTGTTTGTACTGAAGTATACGGAAGAGTATCAGGGCCAGGCAGGAGAAAAATAAAAATAATATCTTAGAGGAGGAAGATTTTTTTTCATTATGCATTTCGAGAAAAAAGTCGAAATGTTGAGAAAAAAGTCGAAATTTCGTGAATAAAGTCGAAATTTCGAGATTAATGTTGAAATACAATTTCGAGAATAAAGTCGAAATTTCGAGAATAAAGTCGAAATTTCGAGATTAATATTGAAATACAATGTCGAGAAAAAAAATCGAAATTTCGTGAATAAAGTCGAAATAGTACTTCACCATTATTCTTGACATTTCAACTTTTTTCTCGAAATTGTACTTCAACATTATTCTCAACATATCGACTGTTTTCTCAACATTTCGACTTTTTTACGAAATTGTACTTCAACATTAATCTCGACATTTCAACTTTTTTCGACATTTCGACTTTTTTCTCGAAATGCATAATGAAAAGAAAAATCTTCCTCCTCTAAAATATTATTTTTATTTTTCTCCTGCCTGGCCCTGATACTCTTCCGTAGAAGTAGGATGAGAGGGTCAGCTCGTAACTTGGGGTGCAACTCAGATATTATTGACTGCATGTAAACGCAGTCTATGACACCGCTAAATCCTTCCAGGGAACTGTCGGCTAAAGAAAGTCAATTATTTACTGACTAACTGACCTTAAGACTATAAGGGCTTAAACTACTACACACTATTCCCCCGAAGAACAAACAGTATTCAAGGAAAAAAGACGGGAGCAAAGCGGCTGGGGTTATGAAGGGGGCAGTTAGACGGGTGGAGGACCGAGACAGAACTCCAATACACCATTCAGCACACTCACCAGATGATGCTAAAACATCCACAGCTACACCTACATCATCAACCGTATGTTGATATGTCTTTATTTCTGTGCAAAGGGACACTTATTGTGAACTGCAGTCCTTGTTTGTTTTTGAATCTCTGGAAAATAGAGCAAAGTGACGAGGATTGTGGTGCTGGAGCATCTAGTGTAGGCTGTGATCATTTCAGCTTCATGAAGCTGCTGGAAGACAAATAACCAATATTCTGATTTTTACTATATAAAATTTTAGTATTTTAATCACAAAGATAGTGACGCTTTCTTTTTTATAAAGCGTCACTATCTTTGTGATTAAAATTATGAAAACCTAAAATAAAGATGAAAATCAGAAAAGACAGAATTAGCAGTATACTTGTGGAAGTCCCTACAGAATTTATAAGTGAATTCACATGACCAGAATAAGTGAGAATGTTTCAGGATGCCTTTGGCAAAAAGACAAATTAACGTCTATATCATTCTTAAATTGTGATAAATATTGTTTTGCAGGGTAGAATTTGTGTATCAATTTAAAAGAGATCTCTTTGACTTTATTTCTTAGGAATAATCTTTGTGGTAACGACCAAACTTTTGTCCACTCAATATCTGTCACGAAATTGAGCCAATAAAATGTGGCTGGTGGGATTGAAGTTAAACCTGAAACAAGGCTCTTACTTTGGTATTCAGAAGTTTAGCAGGTGAGAAGCAAACACTACCAAGAGAAGACTGTGACACATCAGGAGGGTGCGTGATAAACATCACGGTAAATATCCACATCCGTTCAAGTTGTAACGACATCACACGGAGGTCAGCAGAACACCCGATAAAATATATGCTTAAAATATATGATTGGAGCTGAAACAAAATTTTTAAGTAAGATAGTTAAGATAATACAAATGGATCATAAAGCTAAGCAAATTGATCTTAATGTTAAAAATAGATGGGAGAATGAACTTCTTTGTAATATTTCTTCTGTTGATTGGGAACAAATGTGTAAAAACATATGAAACAACTAATCCAAATGATTGAATTATTGAGTTTGCGTGGAAAATTTTAATTAGACATTTTAGAACACCCCAAATTCAAAGTAAGTACAAATGTGATCTAACTTCAAATTGTTGGAGAAAATGCGGAGAGCAGATAGCAACACCACAGTCATGTATTTTGGTCATGTATATGTACATGTGTATCACATGTATATGTGAATTTTGGGAAAACTGTCAGAGAATTGGAGAATATTTTTGGTGTTTCTTTTGATAAAAATCCACTGGTGTTATTACTTGGAAAAACACCAGAAGAAATTAAGAAGAAAGATACTCACTTGTTTTTAGTTTTAAGAGTAGCATTAATTAAACAAATTGCAAGAAATTGGTTAAATGATGATAATTTAATTCATTCTAAATGGAAGGATCTTGTAAATGACATATATGGATTGGAAAAAAATAACAATGACACTTAGAAATCAAGTTTATATTTTTGAAGAAAGATGGGAAAAATGGGTGAGTTAACAACAAACAATAGCCCTAATCACCCATAACATGTTTTTTGTGTATGTTTTGTCTCCGAATATGTCTACAATTCTGTCCATGTAGTGTATATGCAGTACTGGAGTTGTAAAAATAAATCAGGGGGGATGGTGGATTTGATCATATGGGGACAGATAATTTGTGGTGATTACAAATAATATAATATATTACAAATAATAGCAGTGACCAAAACACCTGCAGAAATACTGCAGGAATGACATAGCAGCAGTTAAATGCAGCCTTCTGTAAGCTTTAAATATCCACTGGGCTTACATCAAATACATCAAAACACAACAATAAAAAACACTTTTCTGAACTTATCAATATGACTCTGTCCTTCACAGGATAAGTAACATGGATCACTGCAAAAACTCACAATCTTAACAAGAATATTTGTCTTATTTCTAGTTAAAATGTCTCATTTTAGTAAAAAAAATCTCATTACACTTAAAACAAGACTCATCACTGGAAAAAACAACAATTTTCACCTGTTTCAAGTAGATTTTCACTTGAAATAAGTAGAAAAATCTGCCAGTGGAACAAGATTTTTTTGCTTGTAATAAGATAAATCTTGTCCCACTGGCAGATTTTCCTACTTATTTCAAGTGAAAATTTACTTGAAACAGGTGAAAATTGTCAAATAAGTTATTTTTCTGGTGATGACTCTAAATGTTGAAATAGCAGTAAAACCACATTCATTGATGAAACGACATAAGGGATGGAAAGGAGGGATGACAGTTTTACAGGGGGGATGATTTTTTTTCATCTCCAGTACTGTATATAAGGTATCCTCTGAATAAAATCTTATATGTATTGACAAACTGATATATATGTATAATGTTTTTAATTTTGTTTGATTTTTTTTTTTTATGTGTGAGTGTTTTGTTGTTCATTTTATTCTGCTGTAGTCCTTTTATTTTCTAAAAAATGCAAAAAAAAAAAAAAAAAAAAGCATCATTAGTCACATTAGGAAAACATCATGAATCTGCTTTATTTGTACAAATTTCAAAGTATAAATTTCCTCAAAGGTGAACTATTTTTTAAATTTAGGTGCTAATGCTCGTGTCCATCAAGGGGGGTTGTTCCCGTGCCGTGTCCAGGTTCCCCTGCGTTTCCATGGAGACGTGGGGGTCGGGGATGGGGCAGGACTGCAGGTCTAGCGTCTGGGTCAGGAGCAGAGGAGCGTCTCCCAGCAGAGCTCTGATGGCCTCCATCAGGCGCGGGTTGTTCCGCGGCTCGGGCGGCATGGGGGCGTCTGCTCACACAGGAAACATGGGGTCAGGGCAGCATATGGCAGGACATCAGGGTCACAAAGTGCAGCTTTCAAATACAAATCACAGGAACAAAGAAAAAAAAGTGTTACAAGCAGTAGAAAAAAAAAACAAAACAAGTTCTATGTAAACGGTAAACATTCAAGGGTGCTCATTTATTAAAAAAAAATCAGTTTTCATAAGTACTAAAAAATGGTGAATTTGCATTTTCATTCAAGTAAAAGAGAGGAGGGTAAAAATATAAAACAAAGTGTAATGATCCTGGTTTTTAGCGGAACTTCCCCCTCTACAAGTCATTTTTATGACACAGATTTACTTCTCTTCAGTCTCTTGCTTAGTTTCTGTCTCCTTCTTAAGCTGCTTTCACATAGAACATGGTTTGCGCCGCGCACACCGCCGGGGTGGGCGCAGAGTTGGTGCAGAGCAAGGCACGCATGCGCGAATCGCGTACGGTCTGGCGCCCTTTTCCCACTCATTTGGACATACAGTAGCTACAGATCGGTTTGAAAAATGTATCTGCTTCAAAGAAAAGCCCTGGCTTTAGTTCTGAGGAGGAGGAGGAGAGGAGCAGCAGCAGCAAGGTGGGTCCATGAAATCCTCATGAGAAGACAGGATTTGAAGGAGGAATACAGGCTCGTCCCACTTTTAAACACACCCGGTATGTCCAAATTCTGGGAGATTTCTCTCCACTTTTGTCCCTTTTTATTGATGTATCGATAGGCCTGCAGTCTCATCCCACAGCTCCTCACAGGGACTACGTTTACATGCAGTCGAAATTCAGGTCATTGCTAATATTCTGGTTACTGAAACATTGGGAATATTCCGTTTACATGGTAATTAATCATTCAGGATATCTGGATCAAACCAGCGATGCACGGAGAACATCATGACACAATTACCGTCATTTCTGCTTCTTCTTCCTGTATCCAAATTCAAAACAAATGCTGCTTCACGCAACTTTTCTCTCACCTTCTTGTAAATCTTCTATCCCGGTACTTTCTACCGTCTACAAATGCAGAAATGTTCATATCCTTCATTACATTTATGAAGTGATTAGTCTCCTCCTGGTCTTGGTTTCTCCGTGTTTAGAAGAACTTCCTGGACTCAAAAGACCAGGATTCCTTGTGAACAGAGCATGTGCAGAAAACTAATTCCTGTTCCGTTTGATTCAATTTCAATTCAATTTTATTTATATAGCGTCTAATACAACAGATGTTGTCTCTAGACGCTTTCCAGAGATCCAGAACATGAACATGAACATAAACATAAACATAAACATAAACATAAACATAAACATAAACCCCCGAGCAATTATTATATAAACAATGGCATGGGGGATGTTGATGGGGATATTCCGTTTGGTGTTTACATGACCCAATATTCAGGTTTAAAAGGAGTAACCCAGGGCTCATATTGGGGTTTTTAAAAACCTGAATATGAGCAAATTCGGGTTATTCAAAGGGGTTATTGGTGTTTACATGGCCGTGCAAATTGGGGTTATTGCCAATATTCGGGTTTTAAAAGGGTTATTGATGCATGGAAACGCAGTCACAGACACAGCCAAGATCATTCTTTCTTCCATCTTGATCGTCTCTGATCTACAAGCTGCAAGTTTCTTTTCACCCTCCAGCACCTTCTCTCCTATTGGACACCGCCGAGATTTCGTCACAGCGCGGCACGGTGAAATTAAAAAATGTTCAATTCGGGTAGGCAGGCGCGGCGCAACGCCGGCGCCTCTTTTGCGCCGTCGAGCTCGGCGGCAGAGCCCGCCGCTCTTGCGCGGCGGTAGCATATACACAATGAATGGGAAAGCCGGCGGTGGCCGCCGCTTTGTGTGTTCTACGTGAAAGGGGCTTCATGCTCACTTTCTCTTAGTTGTCTCTGACATGATGTCCTCTGAGCTGGTTTCATCCAAGTGCCAACAAGCTCAGTTCTGTACTGACACAAACTTGAAAGTTACAAAAATGACAGTTCTTGGATACTGGAGACGGCTGCAAAGGCGGCTCAAACTCCACTCACCTCTTTAGAGCAGAAATGAACAGTCTGGTACAAAAACCGTTTTGGTCTCTATTGTTTGATGTCTGACCTGTGAAAACTCTGAGGGAGGGGTTTTTTTGTACCACCTCAGGTGAATTTACGTAACGCAATAAATCTTTTTCCGTTTCCCTTTTGATTGACGGTTGGCTGAGCCAATACCTATCCATTATCACCTGTTCATCAGTCATCGTCGTGTTACCAAACTTACCAAACCAATAGGCAGTTTGTGCGTCAGATAAATGCAGTTCTGATTCTGCCAAAGAAACTATACCTGAAACTGGATATGTTGCTGTAAACGTGTGACCCGTCTCTGCAGCTCCTCCGGTGGGGATTGGCTAGAGCTGGTAGCCACTGCTAACTTTGACTGACATACGGTGGCCGTGTTTCAGTCGGCTTCCTGGCCAACATGACGGCGTGTAGTGCAATTAAAAAAAAAAGGCTTCTAAACTGCTCTTAAGAAGACCCCGTGCCGTGGTTGTAAAGCTCCATAACTTCCAGGATAAAGCCCCGATCCTGCAAGCAGTGAGATAAGCCCAGGCTCTGTCATATAAAGGGGCTGAAATTATGATATTTGAGGACTAGGAGCTGTTGTGAAGAAACGACAAGAGTTCATTCAAGCTGTGCAAGCCTTTCTGAAAAAAATCCCTCGACCTGGCGCGTTGGCCCCCCCCAGGCTGAGGAATCTCCTTCACATTCAGAATTGCAATCATCTACAGCTTCCAATGGATATGGTTTGATAATTAAAGGAGCATGAGGCTCCTTTTAAGAAATGAGACTCTCTAGCGCCACCCTTCACCACGACGGCCGTTGGGGGTACTGCAGCCAACAGTGAAGCCGGCACGGGAGAACGGGGAGAACGTGCATGCAGCGTCATGTGACGTCACATCCGCAGGAAAGCGCGGGAAATTTGGCCCCCGAATTGCAGCACATTTTGCAGCACACAGCCCGTTCAAGGCAAAGGAGAGATACACTAGTAGAGGGATCATTCTTTTTTGTTTGGAACGCTTCATCTGACATTATTACTAGAAAACTTAAAACGTTTACGAATTTTTTTCATAAATCCTGCCTCAAGCTCCTTTAAGTGAGTCGATGAGCATAAGGAATCTTACTTCGAAATTTATATCGTAAGCTTTTCTGATTTTTATGTTTCAAGTTGTCTTCGTTTAGTTTTGAATTGCTCATGTGTTGTGATCAGATCTAGGGTTTTAAAGCACCTACACCCACACTGTTCAACTGCTGGATTACACTCAGAGGTGTCAAATACTTTGTTACTTTACTTAAGTAGAAATTTTGGTTATCTATACTTCACTGGAGTAATTATTTTTCAGACGACTTTTTACTTTTACTCCTTACATTTTCACATAATTATCTGTACTTTTTACTCCTTGCATTTTAAAAACAGCCTCGTTACTCTATTTCATTTGGGCCTTTAAATAAAAACTATCCAGGTAAATTGCTCCATCCGGATAGAGTGAATTTGGTTGTGGTTGTTTCAGATGTTCTTGTCCAGTTTTGTTCTTACATCCGTTCCCTCAGATTCCTGCAACTAAACTTGGATGTACATTCCAATAAAGGTTAGGATAAATGATAACATGAACATGAAGTTTGACTTTTTGCACCATTACAATACTTATAGGCAACTAGTCATCATATCTCCTGCTCTCTGAAACACATGCTAATGCTCAATAGTACACATATATGCTTCTTTAATATATTTGCATTATACTAAGATGCATTCATTTTCAATGGCTTTTGTCCTTAATGGCTTTTTTCCCCCTTACATTAGTTTTACTTTTATACTTTAAGTAGTTTTGAAACCAGTACTTTTATACTTTTACTTGAGTAAAAAACTTGAGTTGATACTTCAACTTCTACAGGAGTATTTTTAAACTCTAGTATCTATACTTCTACCCGAGTAATGAATTTGAATACTTTTGACACCTCTGATTACACTGATACTTAAATATGTTCCATTTGTTTCATGCAGAGCTGCGGGCTGAGAGGTGATATCGTTTGAGTTGTTAAAGGGGGGAAAAAAGGACGGTCCAGCTTCTCCCTTCATTTTTGTAGGGAAGCCTGGTAATGCCCCTGCGGTGAATAAAAGGCCTAAGTCTGACTCCAGGGTTTACATGTTTGTGTTTTGTTAATAGTTTTGTTGTTATTATTAGCAAAGCAGTATTTGGTTATTTTCTTTTACATTCTGAGTTAATGTTTCACTCTTGTGAGCTATGGGTACCTTCTAGTTTTTCATATGCATACATACTATTTAAGCACTTTCCCAACCATGAAGAAGAATGGCGAGGGATGAATCTATTGTTAAAATCTGTAGCTGGAATGTGAGAGGGATACACAATCCCATTAAGAAGAAAAAAAATGTTGAGCTTTTTAAAAAAGGAACATAATAGCCCTACTCCAAGAAACCTACTGTCTGCTGCCGAACATGCAAAGTTAAAGCACGACTGGGTTGGACAAGTGTTCAGTTCATCCATCACCAGAAAAGAGTAGAGGGGTAGCTTTAATTAATAAGCACCTGCCTTTGTCTGATGTCAAAACAATCTCTGATAAACACGGTAGAGTGGTAGTCTCCAGGGCCAGATGGTGTCAAGTATTATTTTAAAACCGCACTTTGGACATATAAACCTTTCTGCCCTGATTTGTTTCTTTGCAAAACACATTATGTTTATGTGTTTTCTGTCTGTGACGGCTTGCCGTAGCTGCCGTAGCGTAGAGTCCTGCACCTCACCTGAAGCTTTCCTTGCCATCCTTCGCTGCTCCCTTCTCTTCCTGAGAGCAGAAACTTCTGCCTGCAGTGTTTCGACCTCTCGCTCACTCTCCTCCACGCCTCGGCACAGTTTCTGCCCACAGACACAACAGGTGAAGTGAAGCACGGCAGCTGGAGGTTAAACCACTCCCTCAGGTAGGGTTGCCACCCGTCCCGTAAAATACGGAATTTTCCTTTATTTGAGAAAAAAATGTTGCGTCCCGTATTGAACTGATACGGGACGCGATTTGTCCCGTATTTCCATTAACGCCCCAAACACACGTCTGTCACACACACATCAATACTAAATTTATCAATAATGAACAAAATAAAACACAGGAAACATTAAGGCCAGCAAAATCTTTCTGGCGGGACAACAGGACTGCTGCGTCTGTGCCCAGATCTTTCTACGTTTATGTATATTCAATTCAATTCAATTCAATTCAATTTTATTTATATAGCGTCTAATACAACAGAGTTGTCTCTAGACGGTTTACAGAGACCCATACCCAGAACATGACCCCCGAGCAGTTATTACATAAACAATGGCAGGTAAAAACTCCCCTTTAGGAGGAAGAAACCTTGAGCAGGACCTGGATCATAAGGGGGGACCCTCCTGCCGAGGGCCAGACTGGGGGGTCAGGGACGGCAGCAGCACACAGCAGGCAGGTGGAAGCAGCAACGGTATATATATATATATATATATATATATATATATATATATATATATATATATATATATATGTATATGTATATGTGTGTGTGTGTGTGTGTGTGTGTGTGTGTGTGTGTGTGTGTGTGTGTGTGTGTGTGTGTGTGTGTGTGTGTCAGACAGCGGGGAGGACTCGGGCTTCACCTCCAGGTAGGGCATGGATTTGGGAATTATTGAACCAATACGGACATACAGTATATTATGCTCTTATTTATTGATGTCATAATATACAGGTGGAGGTCGGAAAATTTGAATATATTGCAAAACGTCATTCGTAGTAAATTTAACTAAAGGTGAAACAAATATATTATTTCCACTACATGCAAATTGAGATATTTCAAGCCTTTATTTGTTATGATTTTGATGATTATGGCTCACAGTTTATGAAAACCCCAAATAAAAAATTAATTAGAGAATATTTTATGAAATCAATAAACAATTCCATCATCAAAATTATAACAAATAAAGGTTTAACATATCTTGCTTTGCATGTAATAAGACTAAATAATATATTAGTTTCACCTTTTAAGTTGAATTATTGAAATAAATTAACTTGTACACCATATTCTAGTTGAGTTATTGAAATAAATGAACTTTTACACCATATTCTAGTTGAATTATTGAAATAAATTAACTTGTACACCATATTCTAGTTGAATTATTGAAATAAATTAACTTTTACACCATATTCTTCACCTGTAGGCTATATTATACATCTGGGCTGATGTGAACATACATAGCATAGGAGGATATTTCAGTTGCTAGTATGGTTAGCTGTCTATATACAGTCATGAAAGTTCAATGCTATTAAAGCACTTTAAACTTTAAATCAGAGCATTTTGTTTTTTCATATAAAATAAACAAATTTTTATGCAGTTTAGAAGTTTTGGCGCTTTTTTTTGGCTCCTGCGCTGCTGAAATCAGGGCGTCCCTTATTTCTATTTCTGAAAGGTGGCAGCCCTACCCTCAGACCTCCCTCAGACCTCCCTCAGACCTCCCTCACCTCCAGCTTGGCCTGCAGACTCTTATTCATATTGTTGACCTCCTTCAGCAGGCTGTTGGGAGAGGTGGGGTTGGACCTGAAACAGAGAGTCGGAGGGGAGGAGCATGGAGACACAGATGTGGCCTGAAGGTGCTAATAATAATAATAATAACTAGAAAATTTCTGGAAATTTTGATATGGGCATGCCCTACCGCCCATTCGTCCCCTCTCGCTGCTTTGGTTTGGGGCTGTAGTGGTTGTGTTCGGGGTGGTTCTATGTCAGCTTGAGGTGTTTTTACGCTTGTATTTCATTCATTCCTGTGCTCCCAATAGTTATTAATGGGGCGCGCTTTTTGGCATCTAGCATTGCCATGGTAACGTTTTTGACTGAGAATAATAATGCCCATCGAGGCAAGATGGAGACGCATGTAACGATGTATGCCATGCATGAGTGCACGTTCTGGTTCAGGCTACGTTAACGGATAGGTTTTTTTTTTCACCATGGTACAAAACCCCATCCGAATGAATGGGGCCATTTGGCCTGGATTTTGACATAAAATTTCCTTAAATACCAGCTTCATGAGATTTGAGTATGTTGAAGTCCACAGCGAGTCAGGGGACATTTGTACGATGTCTCTACGATAATCTGTTGCCTAGCAACAAGCGTCCAAAGTCAAATGGAAATAAAAAAGAAAAATTAAAGGTCAATATCGCAAAAATTTTAATAATTGGCATAATGAGCTTGTAGGGTCCGTTAGTGCCAATCGGGCCGAGTGTTTGAAAGTTTGAACGATGTCTCTACGATAAAGTTCGACCGAGCAATAAGCGTCTGAATTTTCACCTTTTTTTTTGCTTTTTGGCGTCTAGCGTTGCCACGGTAACACTTTTGACTGAGAAAAGTAATGCTCATCGAGGCACGATGGAGACGCATCCAACGATGTATGCCATGCATGGGTGCACGTTCCGGTTCGGACAGCATTAACAGATTGTTTATTCACATGGTCCCCCATACAAATGCATTGGTTTTTTTTGCCATAGTAACAAGCCCCATAGGATAGAATGGGACAATTTGGCTTCAATATCTCAAAAGCTGTAAACGACAGCGTAATGAGACCTCAGTATGTTGTAGTCCACATCAAGCTGAGTATTTTAACGTTGAATCAAAGTCTCTACGATATCGCGTTGCCGCGCAACAAGCGTCCAAAATTCCGTTAGCGTCAAAATGAGCAACGTGGAATATCTCAAAAACCGTAATAGCTAGCTTGACGAGACTAAAATATGTTGCAGTACAAAGCGTCCCGGGTTTGTCAATGTTGTAATGATGTCTGTACGATAAACCGTTGCCTAGCAACAAACGTCCAAAATAAAAGAGATTTTTTTTTTAAATTGAAAGTTAAATATCGCAAAAACCGTAATAACTAGAATGATGTAGTTGTATGGTCCTTTAAAGACTATCGGGCCGAGTGTTTCAAAGTTTGAACGATGTCTCTACGATAAAGTTCGGCCGAGCAATAAGCGCGGGAATTTTCGCCTTTTTTTTTGCTTTTTGGCAACTAGCGTTGCCACGGTAACCCCTATTACTGAGAAAAGTAATACCCATCGAATCACGATGGACACGCATCCAACGATGTATGCCATGCATGGGTGCACGTTGCGGTTCGGGCCGTATTAACGGACGAAAAAAAGTGCGGAATAATAAGAATAATAAGAAAAGGGAAACTTTTCTGTATACCAATATATCGCCTTCATTTTCATGTTTTTCCTCATTTTTTCGGACGTGTTTTAGTTTTTGGGGATTTTTTTTTTCCACATCAGTGCGGGGTCATGCTGTACACCCGCTGGTGTGACGTGGGACTTTTGCGACTTTAGCTTGTTAGCAAAATGCTAGCAACATTGCCCTTTGGGCCATTCTGGACGATTGCAATATGGTCATGCCATTACTTGGCATGCCCATAATAATGCATTTAACTTGTAATGCACTTTCCATTCAATGAATCTCAAAGTGCTACACTTAGATCATTATTCATTCATACACATTCTCACTGGTGGTGGTAAGCTACGTTTTGTAGCCACAGCTGCCCTGGGGCAGACTGACAGAAGCGTGGCTGCCATTCCGCGCCAAACGGCCCATCCGACCACCACCAACATTCATACACATTCATACACATTCACACGGGGAAAGCTGGGTAAGGTGTCTTGCCCAAGGACACTACGACGGTAACTGGGATGGTGCTGGTGTGTGCAGGACTTTACCTGTGATTCTTCATGCTGAGGTAACCTGCAGCAGAGCCTGAAGCTGAGGTCTTCCAGTACGCCGGCTGCTCCAGAAGACCCAGGTTGTTGATGAGCACGGGGAGCTTCTTGAATCTCCTTTACAGAAGACCAAACAACGAGAATATTTACTGCTCCAATACTACACAACAAATACTCCCAATACAGTATTAATAGTAATAATAGTATCCCCACTCGGATTCATGTCTGACTCAAGCCCTAATTCTAAGGACTTGTGACTTGACTCTGACTTGAGCATTAACTCATGCAGTAAAGAGTGCTGCAGTAAAGAGTGCTGCAGTAAAGAGTGCTGCAGTAAAGAGTGCTGCAGTAAAGAGTGCTGCAGTAAAGAGTGCTGCAGTAAAGAGTGCTGCAGTAAAGAGCGCTGCAGTAAAGAGCGCTGCAGGTAAAGAGCGCTGCAGTAAAGAGTGCTGCAGTAAAGAGTGCTGCAGTAAAGAGTGCTGCAGTAAAGAGTGCTGCAGTAAAGAGTGCTGCAGTAAAGAGCGCTGCAGTAAAGAGCGCTGCAGTAAAGAGTGCTGCAGTAAAGAGTGCTGCAGTAAAGAGTGCTGCAGTAAAGAGTGCTGCAGTAAAGAGTGCTGCAGGTAAAGAGTGCTGCAGTAAAGAGAGCTGCAGTAAAGAGTGCTGCAGTAGAGAGTGCTGCAGTAAAGAGTGCTGCAGTAAAGAGTGCTGCAGTAGAGAGTGCTGCAGTAGAGAGTGCTGCAGTAAAGAGTGCTGCAGTAAAGAGTGCTGCAGTAGAGAGTGCTGCAGTAGAGAGTGCTGCAGTAAAGAGTGCTGCAGTAGAGAGTGCTGCAGTAGAGAGTGCTGCAGTAAAGAGTGCTGCAGTAGAGAGTGCTGCAGTAAAGAGTGCTGCAGTAAAGAGTGCTGCAGTAAAGAGTGCTGCAGTAAAGAGTGCTGCAGTAAAGAGTGCTGCAGTAGAGAGTGCTGCAGTAGAGAGTGCTGCAGGTAAAGAGTGCTGCAGTAAAGAGAGCTGCAGTAAAGAGTGCTGCAGTAGAGAGTGCTGCAGTAAAGAGTGCTGCAGTAAAGAGTGCTGCAGTAGAGAGTGCTGCAGTAGAGAGTGCTGCAGTAAAGAGTGCTGCAGTAAAGAGTGCTGCAGTAGAGAGTGCTGCAGTAGAGAGTGCTGCAGTAGAGAGTGGTGCAGTTTAAGGTGAAGGTATTTCATGGTTTTCTCAAGAGCGAAGCCGGCCATGGGAGAACGGGGAGAACGTGCATGCAGCGTCATGTGACGTCACATCCGCAGCCCAGCGCGGGAAATTCGGGCCCAGAATTGCAGCACATTTTGCAGCACACAGCCTGTTCAAGGCAACGGAGAGATACACTAGAGGGCTCATTCTTTTTGGTTTGGAACGCTTCATCTGACATTATTACTAGAAAACTTAAAACGTATACACATTTTTTTCATAAATCCTGCCTCATGCTCCTTTAACATAAAGATAGCACATAGATTTTTGGTCCACATCATGTTTATGGTGTTTAGTATTGATGTATGCATTTGAAATTACTCAACTTTGTTCAATGTGGTCATAGAACTCACAAACATGTCACCCTCACAGTGGGTCACAGTGCACCGGTTCCAGAGATGTCACCGTTGTGACAAACGCACCACGTATGAAAAGCAAAGCACCACTGCACATTGAGTGCTTGAAGATGTACCATGGAGTGTAGATTAGTGGATAAAAAGGGGTTGAAAGAAAAGAAAACAGTGTACATGTACACACACACACACACACAGACACACACACACACACACACACACACACACAGACACATATACACACACACACACACACACACACACACACATATACACACACACACACACACACACACACACACACACACACACACACACACACACACACACACACACACACACACACACACACACACACACACACACACAGACACACAGACACACACACACACACACACACACACACACACACACACACACACACACACACACACACACACACACACACACACACACACACACAATCAAAATATCCTAAATGTATTATCTATTTTCTTCGTTGTAGGCCTAGCCTTGAAAGCATGTTCAGCCTGCTACCTCTATCTTAAATGTTTACGGTCTTGTTCAATGTATACTACACTAAAAATTAATGTGTTTAAATGAATGTGCTAAATTGAAATTTGCACTAAAGTTACAATATTGAAATACATCGATAATTGTTGTTTTCGTCTTGACCTCGATATTCATCATAGTGCTCCCAGTACTCGTATAGGTAGCCGAACATCCAATCAGCCAGAAATTGGCTACCAATATGAAAGTTACAAAGTCTTTAGAAGCAATGCTGGGACTTTTAAAAGTTGTAATAACTAGACTTATATGGGTTTTAACTAATACAATTATGATTGAGTGTTTCAAAGGGCTGCTAATGACACATCATTTGGATATTTTTGTGGGATTAACTGGGTTATTGCAGAGAGGTCCACTTAAACCTTGGAGCAAGATCTGCTGCCTTCAAGACCATATCTGTTCCAGAGGTGTCCATGAATTTTCCAAGACGACAATGAAACCCTTATTCTGGACACATCAGAATCAGAATCAGAATCAGAATCAGAAAAAGCTTTATTGCCAGGTCAGACATAAATCAGACGAGAGAACTTGACTCCGGTTTGGTCAAGAACACGACTGAGGAGCAAGAGGGAAACACAATGGACTGGTCTGCCTGCAGTCCTGAACCGTCCACAACAGAGAAAGTTGGAGAATTTAAAACTTACCTGAATTTGTGAAGAAAACCATAAAAAACCTTCACCTTAAACTGTCTTTAAACACAAGAAAGTCCCATTCAAATTTGGAACCAGCACTATTTTTATTTTCATTTGAAATGTCCCCTGCATTCTTTTGGATATTTTTTACATTAAAAGTTCAAGATCAAGCTGGAAATAGTTTGTGAGTGGGCTTGTCACCTGACGTCGGAGATGAAGGCGGAGTACTCTATCTGGTGGGTGGAGCCTGCAGACGTGGTCCTGCTGGGCGTCAGCAGCAAGAAGATCAAGTGAGGGTTGACGAGATCCCTCCTCAGATTCTCCTGGACCAGCTTCTCCCTGAAGGTCATGCACTGCTCCGTGTTCCTACGCTGTCTGTACCAGCCGATCACGCTGTCCTGCACATGCCTCACAGGTCACAGGTCACACCAACGCCACGCTGACCCGCGTCTCCGCCGCTCCTTCATCACTCACCTGCTTGTTGTTTCCCAGCATCTCCTGCAGCACCTGCATGTTCACGTCCCCGGAGCAGCTGTACAGGCTGACACACACACACCATTACACATAACACTCAAACACTTGACGACAACAACACTAATTGTGCAATGCTCACGTGTTCAGTCTGTGGCAGGCGATGTGCTTCTGGACATCTGTCAGAGAAACACACCAAGTCACACCCAAGTACCACTGTAACGGCCAGTAAGGGCCTGATTAGGTAATGATTCATAATATAGTTAAAACAGTTAAAAATGGGTGATGATAATTTCATTATAATTCACAAGGTTTACATTCGACTAAAATTCATAATTTACCAATATGTACATGATAAAGTCTTTTCTATGTTTCCTATATTTTGTATTTTAGGTTGTGATGTCACTGTAATTTTGTGACTGTGGTTTGATGTAAGGAGAAGCTAAGTTTCACTTTGAGTCAGAAAATGCTGGAAGCAACACAGTCTTTTGACCGTGCATTGGACTTGTAATTTACTTTAATCTTTTCAAGTAAACTTTTAAAAGCCAAGGAAAGTTGTCATGTCTTATCGCTATCGTCCAAAATAGTGTTTTTGTGGACTGACTCAAAGGTGGTAAAAATATGAGTGAACAGAGTGCCACTACAAGCACTACTCAAAACTATAGATCTTGAAGGAACCACAAAGGAAAACAACAAGTATCATCACATCAAGTATTCCTCTAATTATCATTATCATTTTTTTTTAAATATTTTTATCCTGATGTTTTTCCCCATTTCATCACCCAGTGCTCCTATCTAAAGTAACAGTCCTGGGGCCTCATTTAAAATGGAGTGCGTAGGAGTCATACTAAAAGTGCACGTACGCTCAAAAGCCGAAAATGCCGGGCGCAAAAAAAAATCCGGATCAATAAAACCATGTGCACGCAGATTTGCACGCAACGTTCCTTCATGAATCACAGTCCAGCTGGAAGGCTGCGTAGCTGAATCCCCGCCCTGTACACGCCCATAAATGCATATGGATGAGCCTGCTGAGCATGCGCAGTGGCTTCCTGCAGCCTGTTTGTGCGTCAGAATGAATTAGAAGTAGCAGCCACTGTGACACTGACTTTCACGGAGACCTAAATGTTGTAGATGATGTGGAGGACAGGAAAACCACATTATTTGGTGGTCACAGTAAAAGTTAGAATAACTATATAAATAGTATACAATAAAATAAAGCGAGTGAGTGGCAGCACGCCGTTGCTGCGCTAAACGCTGTGAGTTCCCCGGCGCAACAGGGGGGACATGCCCCCCCGTCTTTTCAAAATCATGTTTTTTTTCCCCTTACTTTTTACAGTTTAAAAACTAACGGTAGGCTCAGCCTTAAATTGCAAATTATCAAGACACTGTATGAAAGCGATATGAAAACGGCCCCGCAGCCCCGCTTCACCCCCCCGCTCCCCCTCCTCCTCCCCCGTCTCCCCTCAGAGCTGCTCAGGGCGGGTTTATGGTTCTGCGTCACCGACGCAGAGCCTACGCCGTAGGTGCGCGTCGCCGTGTACCCTACGCCGTAGGCTCTGCGTCGTTTTAACGCGGGACCCTAATTTAGGCACCATACACAAGCAGCACCTAAAGGTTTCACGCGCGCGCAAAACTCATATATATGAAAAAAAATCTGAGTCCCTTTAGGGAAGAAATGAGGGGCTCCGTGGGGCTCCCTAAACGCAGCCCCTCATTTGTTCTGTCCTAAAGCGGTGCAGAGGAGGCTGCAGCTCCAGCAGCAGCAGCAGAGTCCTGACTGACAGCTTCACACACAGAGGACACGATCAGCGCTATTTTATTATATTTTATTATTTTATTATTTTAAGTCTGACATATGTTGTGATGTGTGATGACATTATTAAGAGTATGACATGAATCTGGCTTCATTTCACCACCTCAAACCCTGCGTCGCCAGTTCCCCGTGTCTTAAGTAAATTCTTACGGGAGGGTCAGGGTTGCCGTAAAGATAAGCAGATTTTTCGGTTACCGTAGTTTTTTCTTTTTAGATCCGAGGATTTGCGTAGAAGGTGGCTTCCGCAACTTTCAGGCGCTTTTTCTGCGCAAGCAAGCTTTATAGATGAGGCCCCTGGGCATTGCCATCCTCTACCAACCCCAGGAGTTCCTACACTGAGCTCAGGTCTCCTCCTTAACCTGAGGAGTGAGCAGCTTCTTTTCACCAGACAGGGTGGGGTTTCTCTGGCCGGACGTGGCGCGTGGAAGGATCACGTTATTCCGGCCGGATCCTCCCCACCCCATCTGTTCCCCGGCTGGCCAGAGGGGGCTTTGGCACTTTATAAGAAAGGCCAAAGCTTCAAAATACACTACCCATGACATGAATTGCAATACACTTTGTGAACATTATACGATAAAGAGAGAAAAAAAAAACAATTCTATCGCTTTATTTAATATTCATTCAGTCATTCGCCTTTTTTAACCAGGCAGGTCATTAATAACACATTCTTATTTACAATGACGGCGTGGCAAGCAGTGTTGTGCTAGTTACTGAAAAATAGTAACTAGTTACCGTTACTAGTTACTTCATTAAAAAAGTAACTCAGTTAGTAACTCAGTTACTTAGACCAAAAAGTAATGTGTTACTATGAAAAGTAACTATTGAGTTACTTTAAATAAAAACATTATTTTAAATGCTCCCATTAATCCCCTCTAGCCTTCATTTCAGCAGGTTCTGTATGGATTTACATTGTGCATCGTGTTCTGCATTCTGATTGGCTAAACAGTCTCCCCGCTTCTTCACTTCCTGTATCAGTAACGTTGGTTGCTTAGCAACAAGCTGAGAACGACCAATGAGCTTCCGCAGCAGCTCAGGAATGGGAACTTTGATGAATCGTTCATTACAGTCTCAGATATAATCCATGGTGTCGGTTTATAAGAATCTTTTTGCCCAGAAGAAAAAAGAGCGACAACAACGACCCATAACTATTTTCTTCTCTGGTAAAAACACTCCTGCACCGCGGCTTTAGGAGAAAAAGACGCTACAGAGTTGGGATGCAGCGGCTCAGAAGAGCAGTGATCCCCGCAATTTGAAGCCTTCTATAATAATTGTAAAAAGAATTTCACTTATCACGGGTTCTTTTTGGAATGTAACCCCTGCGAAAAACCAGGGATTGCTGTGATGACAATATCTCCACGTTGAGAAACTCGCCTTCTCTTGGCTCATGACCGTCATGTTTTTGAACACACATCCACACTACGTTTCCTCCAGTCTCCATGTGGGGGATAAAAAGCTTCACTGTAGCCAGAAATAACGGAGTAACGCACCGTTTGGTAACGGTAACTGCGTTACTGAATTTAAAAAGTAATGCTTTAGAGTATTAGTTACCGCAAAACTAACAGCGTTACTAAATAACGCGTTACTAAAGTCCCAACACTGGTGGCAAGCGACAAGGACCAATTGGGGGGGAAAGGAAGTGGTTTAGGGAGTAAAGCACAGTAAAATTGTAGCTCTACAAAAGGTAAAAAAAACCATTAGATAGCATTTTTTGACAAGGCAGCAGAAATGGACGGAACACCGGCTCTGTCCTGGGCTGCAGTCTCCACCCTGTGGAGGTGGTGGGGGAGAGGAGGATGGGGCTAACCTGTCCTCCATCATGGACAATGCCCCCCCCATTCATGAGATGCCTCTTCACTGAGAGGCATCGCAGGTCCTTCCTCCCCGCTGCCATCAGACTCCACAACCAGGCCGATCACCGGAGCAACAGGTAATAACAACAAGATGTGCCACCACCACCAACCAACCCCTCTCCAGTCCTCTCACCAATTTCACTCCGGTATCAGAACACACCATCTCAGAACTCATTCGTAAAGCCAAAACCACCACCTGTCAGCTTGATCCCCTCCCCACCCTGCTTCTCAAAGCATGTCTGCCATCCATTTCCCCTATGATTACCAAAATAATTAATTCTTCCCTCACCACTGGAACCGTTCCCCCAATCCTCAAACTAGCTGCCATCACACCCACCCTAAAAAAACCAGGTGCAGACCCATCTGACCTCAATCACTACAGGCCCATCTCCAACCTTCCCTTCATCTCCAAAACTCTGGAAAAGGTGGTAGCAGCACAATTACAGTCCCACCTCAATCTAAATAACCTCCACGAACCCTTCCAATCCGGTTTCCGCCCCAATCACAGCACTGAAACAGCCCTGGTTAAAATCACTAACGACCTCCTCCGTGCAGCTGACTCTGGCCTACTTACCATCCTCATCCTCCTGGACCTCAGCGCAGCTTTCGACACCATTTCTCACCCAATACTCCTGGACCGCCTGGCTGGCATTGGGATCACTGGTGTTGCACTCTCCTGGCTTTCATCTTACCTCACTGACCGTCAACAGTTTGTCCAACTACAGAACCATAAATCCGGATGCACGGGTGTCACAATGGGTGTCCCCCAGGGGTCAGTACTGGGTCCACTTCTCTTCACCATCTACCTCCTACCCCTAGGTTCAATTCTCCGTCACCATGGGGTCCATTTTCACACTTACGCCGATGACACTCAGATATATATCTCGTCCAACCCCACCGCTGCCATTCCTCCCGCTTCCCTCACCACCTGCCTACACGACATCAATACCTGGATGAGCAATAACTTCCTAAAACTCAACGGCAATAAAACTGAGGCTCTTCTCATCGGCTCCAAATCCACCCTCACCAAGTCACAACCCTCTCCCATCATCATCGACGGCTTCCCGGTACCCTTTTCCCCCCACGTCAAGAGTCTCGGCGTCATTCTGGACAATACACTCTCATTTGCACCTCACATCCACAACATCACCCGGACTGCATTCTTCCACCTCCGCAACATCTCCAGACTCCGTCCAGCACTGTCCCAATCCAGCACCGAAATTCTGGTCCACTCATTCGTCACATCCCGTATCGATTACTGTAATGCTCTCCTCACTGGCCTCCCAACCAAACTCACCAACAAACTACAACTCATTCAGAACTCGGCCGCCCGGATCATCACCCGCATCAAGTCATCTGACCACATCACCCCCGTCCTTATCCAACTCCACTGGCTCCCAGTCCAATACCGCATCATTTACAAAAACCTCCTCCTCACCCACAAAGCTCTTCACAACCTAGCCCCCACCTACCTCTGTGACTTACTGAAAGAATACACCCCCTCCCGCACCCTCCGCTCAACCTCTGCTGGACTTCTTTTCACTCCCACCTCACACCTTAGCAGCATGGGTGCCCGAGCTTTCAGTTGTACGGCACCCAGACTCTGGAACTCCCTCCCCCCACACATAAGACAAATAGACTCCATCACCACATTCAAAACGCAACTCAAGACTCACCTGTTTAAACTTGCCCATTCACTTTGACCGGTCACCACACACTACTTCCCACCATACTGTTGCGTTATCTGTACTGTTGCACCTCGGTTGTCCATTGTATATGTGTATGTATTATAATCTCTATTGTATTTCTATTGTATTTCCTGTATTTGTATTTCTATTGTATTTTTGTTTTTGTTTTATTCTGTAAGGTGACCTTGGGTGACTTGAAAGGCGCCACTAAATAAAATGAATTATTATTATTATTATTATGTGCAATATCTGTCTACCTCATAAACATCCTACCTGCTTTTTTTTGGCACTCTTTTTCATTCTTTCTCGTACTGCTCTACTTTTATTTTCATTCCAATGTATAAACTGTTTATATTTTGTAATTATATATTTTTTTTCTTTTTTCACCCTTTCCCTGCGTGTGTGTTGTGTGTAACTGCTGCTGCACAAAACGAATTTCCCCACTGAGGGAGGAATAAAGGACAATCTAATATATGGGTCAATGACGTGACGTCTATATTTTCTGAAAAACAGACTTTTTTTTAATTCAAAAAAGGTTTAAATGGATAAAAAAATACCATATATATGAACTACCTGTCCCACATATGGACTCACTTGAATTTTCACAAAAAATAATAGTTATTTGGGGATTTTGTTGTTGTTTTAAGCATCAAAATGTCATGTGGTGCGACCGTCCGACCAGGACTCTTGTTTTGAAATCACTCTAAATGTATTTAAATCAATCTTCTTCTATCTGGCATGATTTCCGAACTGTCTTGTAGTGTGTAAGATTGCAACACATTTGTATTTATATTTCCATCATAATATACAAACAAAGTTTGACTGATGACGTCCATTTTATGAAATATCATGTGGCGCGACAATTAAAAAAAAACAACATTTTTTTGTATAATACTGAAAACTTGTAAAAAAAAAAAAAGATTTTAATATGAATCACGGTTGCACCACATGACCTTTTTTTAAGGCTAGTGCCAATTCATCTTGACAAAAAACTCTGAAATCACTTAATTTAAAATGTTTATAGGAATTTATGTGTACACAACATTCTTAATGTTTGAACTACTGCAATAGATATTCTTTTTTTTTATTATTATTTTAAAATTGACCTGTTGAAAATCCTTATTCGTCATTGACCCATAATCTAATTCCCTGGTCTACCTGAAGGTTTCACTTTTATAAACTTTCCTTTTTACTAGTAGTTGCTCTAAATTTAAGTTAAACTGCAGTGATATTATATTATCAACGTGTTTTGTTTTTCTATTAAATTGTTCCAACAGAGCCCCATAAAATACACGAGCAGTAGAGTAAATGTACTTGCATACTTACTGTGTGTTTCCTCAATGTGGATGTGGTCAGACTGGGAGTCGGTGATGGTGACCTGCTCATCAAACCTACTTTCTCCCAACAACAAACCCTCCTGACAGAAGGGTGGACACAAAGACAGGTGGATGGGTGTTTTAATCACACAAGTTATTATTCAACATCAGCGCCATGGACACCTGATTCGTATATAACTCACTCTTTATCTGCCAAATTAACCAAAAGACCTCAATATCTTTGTTTTCGTGTTAAAGGCGTTTTTATATTGTATTTTTTTCTTTTGCTACTTCATTCTGCTTAACTTTTATGAGGAGCTCAAGCAATGTCCAAGCATGACACAGTTCAAACAGCCGTACAAAAAGATGGTTTTCACAGGAAACAGGGAGGATGAAGGGCTTTGACAATCACCACACACATCATTTACTCACTGGTTTACTCACATTATTTATTTTCTTTGTTTGTAAATATGTACAGGACTGTCTCAGAAAATTAGAATATTGTGATAAAGTTCTTTATTTTCTGTAATGCAATTAAAAAAACAAAAATGTCATACATTCTGGATTCATTACAAATCAATTGAAATATTGCAAGCCTTTTATTATTTTAATATTGCTGATTATGGCTTACTGTTTAAGATGAAGATTCCCAGAATATTCAAATTTTTTGAGATAGGATATTTGTGTTTTCCTAAACTTTAAACCATGATCAGCAATATTAAAATAATAAAAGGCTTGCAATATTTCAGTTGATTTGTAATGAATCCAGAATGTATGACATTTTTGCATTACAGAAAATAAAGGACTTTATCACAATATTCTAATTTTCTGAGACAGTCCTGTATGTTCATGAGGTGTTGGTACACAATATATGCAGTAGTAATGTGTTAAAACAGGATATTTAAATGAATTGAGTATTGTAATTACTGAGAAGGGGTAGGATTAAATAAGCACATGCTTCTTTCTACTCCTTTTCGGACATGGTAACATTGTTTTAATTATTTATATATATATAGTTGTTTTCTCATATTCGGAATAAAGTTTATATACATACATACATACATACATACATTCATACATTCATACATACATTCATTCATACATTCATACATTCATTCATTCATTCATTCATTCATTCATTCATTCATTCATTCATGATTTTTGAATGAAGTCTGGTTTGTTGTTACTGATAGCCGTTAGCTTTGTCAAAAAGTTGCAATGACATCACTGAAGGAATTTAAACTAAATTGAAAGGATTAATGCATTAATTGCAGTAAAGTAAAAAACAATAACGTAACAATGTAACTATTACGAGTGAAGAAACTGCAGAGATAACTCACCACGTCCGCGTCGCTGTTGGCGTGCTGCAGCATGAGCGAGGACAGGACGATCCCCGACACTCGGACCGTGGGCTCCGACATGGCTGGCCCGGGTTTACGGACAAACTTCGTCCCGTATTAGTCCCAAAACACTCATAAAAGCCAATGAAAAAATGAATAACAGAGCGCTTAATATGAAAACTTCCGGTTGTCCCACTCTTGCTTAGGTGACCAATGAGCTGACAGTTTATTCAGACATGAGTGTGACGTAGCAGTATACGCTCATCCTATTGGTCGACTACTGTCGCTTGCAGAGAGAAGCGGAACACAACAAAGCAGCATGAGACTTTTTTTCTTCTTCTTTATTGAACACAATAAAACAACACATAACAGTAATTAAACATATTCTCGTAAGGATGTGATAGTATCAGAGGTGGGTAGAGTAGCCAAAAATTGTACTCAAGTAAAAGTACTGTTACTTCAGAATAATATGACTCAAGTAGAAGTAAAAAGTAGTCATCCAAATAATTACTTGAGTAAAAGTAAAAAAGTACTTGGTGAAAAAACTACTCAAGTACTGAGTAACTGTTGAGTAACGTCTGATTTATTGTTTTAACACAACCATTCAATCAGACAAAAGTACAAAATAATCACCTATAGGCAAATTACATCAATAAAATAATAAAATAAATTAAAATTAATAAAAAATAGCTTAAATTAAAATAATCTTAAAGTAAATTCAAGTACTTTAATAATAAAATAAATAAAATAATAACAGAATAAAAAAATAAACTAAGCACAAGTAGTACAACATTTCCAGCCTTTGTACTTTTCTTTTTTAACCAGGCAGAACTAGAACAAACATGAACTCATAGAAACTCTGTGTGTGTTTGAGTCTGTGTAAATGTGACAAAACATGCAAAAACAAAGATTTTTCCCAAAGAATCACTCAGTGATGTCATGATTGACGCGTACGTGGATAAAAGGGATAAAAGAAAAGTAACAGCTCAACGTAGCCTAATGTAGCGGAGTAAGAGGAACAGTTTCTTCTTCACAAATCTACTCAAGTAAAAGTAAAAAGTATAGTGATTCAAAACTACTCCTAAAAGTACAACATTTCCCAAAACTTACTCAAGTAAATGTAACAAAGTAAATGTAACTCGTTACTACCACCTATGGATAGTGTACTTAGTAGACATAATACGAGATGCTGTCAAATGTAGAATATAGAAAAAACAATTAACTATATATTGAAATAAAAGACAAACTGGGGTTTTTATAAAGTGCAAACTATAAAACTATCACAGTATTTAAAATCAGGCAAACAAAAGTGCCAAAAAGAGGAGCAAGGACTGAGGCATCAAAAAAGCAAAAAAAACAAGATATATTGTCACAAATCTTTTTAGCCATTTTGTTGGAGTCTATTTTTCTTAGGGATAAGAAGAATAATTTTAAATAATTTAAAAACCAATCAAAGGAGGGTTTGCTATTCCTCCACTTACTACAAGGAATATGATATTTACCCATGAGAATAACTATATGCCAGATACATTCAACTTCAAGTTATCTATATAGAAAAACATATGAGGGATATAAGACTGATATGTCCTCTATTCTAAGTAGTAACCAGTTTCTTAATTCTAACCAGAGGTTTCTGGACACAGGACACAGGAAAGCAGCATGAGACTGGCTGCTGTAATGCCGTTCATTGTCATGGTTTCTTTATTTTTTTTTCTTCCAATTCTTTTATTCGTATCAAAGGTTCATTATGAAACAAACATGGCAAATATACATTCCATAGACCCTGGCTTGCACCTGCCCCAAGGGGGCTCTGCCACCTGTGTCCCTCCGTCTAGGAACTCAGTCACCACATTTTCCCTACCAGGAGTGAACTGTAGATTGAAGTCCTACAGCTGGAGCCTATCAGATCAGCGGTGAAGCCTCAATGGTCTGTGTCCCGTGCCAGATGAGCTAAGTAGGGCTGTAAGGGCTTGGTGATCTGTCCGCAGTGTGTAAGGCCTGCCATACGCCATCGCTCTGAGGCCCTAGATGCATGCCAAAGCCTCACGCTCCCCAACTGAATACTTCTGTTCCGCTAAGAAGAGGCCCGTCAGGCCAAAGCAAGTGGCCGCTCCACACCACTCTGAAGCTGGACAGAACAGCTCCCATGGCCGAGCTGGAGGCGTCACAGGTTAGGAAGGTGAGGCAAGTTGGATCAAAGTGTGCCAGCACGGGAGGAGAGGTCAGATGTTGGACCGCATCCAAGCAGGCGGACGTCCACACCCATGCTGCATCGGTCCTCAGCAGTTCACGCATGGGGGCGGTGGTTACTGAATATTGGGGAAGAAAATGTAAGTAGCATCCTGTCATTCCCAGGAATTATGCAACCTGAGCTGGGCACGAGGGCTCTGGAAGGTGTAACACATCATCCACATTTGACTGGAGTGGGGGAAGACCTTCTGCAGTTAGGCAAAAACCCACAAACTCCACTTCTGGTAGTGCAAAGACACATTTGTCCCCATTCAATGTGAGATTATGGCTGCCCAAGACTTGGAGCACTTCTTGAAGCTGTTGGGTCATGAACCAAAATGTCATCTAAAAATACCACCACCCCTGGATTGCCTGCTAAAATAGCAGCCATGATTTTGTGAAAGCAGCTAGGGGCTGAACTTAGACTGTTATGGTCCAGCTCTGAGACCAAAGCAAAGGAGGGGAGCACACGTAGAGGATTAAATAAAAAGTAATTTATTTTTAACAAAGGTTAAATCGTCTTTAACAAATGTTACCCGATAATAAGTCGAACAAATGAAACTGGCAGAAAACAAACTACCAGGTCAACTAATATAATGCCAACCAAACTACAGAAACTCAAAGAGAACTCCAAACAAAATGCAACGTGGTGCCAGGGGAAGAGGAGACCCAGACAACCAGGATGGGGCAGGTTTTATAGGATCAGGAGACAGTGGCCAGCTGCCTCCAATTCCTTGATGAGCACAACCACCCAGGAACCAGCACTCTGAAAGACAATGGAGAGGACACACAGCAACACATCCACACAAAGACACACCCAAGTCCCAGCAGAGGCCCTGGGGCCGTCACAAGACCAAAAGGCATCCTTGCAGTGGAAAACCCAACCGTGTGTGACAAAGGCAGTGAGGTTTTGGCTGTCAGGGTGCAATGGCACCTGAAGATAGCTCTGACGGTGATCCAATTTGCTGAACACAACCATGGAACTGTGTGGTCAGCTCCTCAGCCGTAGGAAGGGGATACTTGTCAGGAATGACCACCCTATTCATGGCCTTCAGGTCTACACACAAACAAAGCTTTCCTGTTTTCTTTCTTACTGCGACCAAATTAGAAATCCAGGGTGATGCGTTGACAGGCTCTATTATGTCAGTCTCTAACGGGGACTTCAATTGTGCTACCACCTCAACACGCAGAGCAAGGGGAACAATGGGTCAGACTTCAAGGTTAAGGAGGGGCTGATGGTTGAAAGCAGAAAAAACAGCCTAGGCCAGGAAACAGTTATGGCCAACGTGCAGACCAAGGTGAATCAACATGGTTAATGATGGTGATGCCACTGTAATCCAGGAGTTTGAAGCCCACGTCAGTGATCTGATCCAGACCCATAAGGTTGGCATCATGCCGTGCAGCTTTAAATGTAAAGGCGGAAACAGTTTTGCAGCCATAGTGCACAGAGAGATTAATCGAGCCAAAGATGTCAATCCTTGACTTTGCATAACATTAATGGGAAAAACTGCTGTACTGTCACTGCATTCAGGAGGGAGACATTAGCTTCTGTATCTAACAGTAGTGGTAAACACACACCATGCAACTCTACAGTGCACGTTTTGAAGGGCTAGCATAGCACACTCATTGTGTGTATGGTTGTAGGGGCTAAATGGCTGCTGAGGGTGAGCCTCTTGAGGTGTTGGCTGGAGCAGAACGACCGACTCTGGCAAAATGATTCTGCTTCCCACAACGCTGCCCCCTGGTGGGACAGGTCCGGGACTCCGAGGAAGATCCACAATCACTACACTGGTGCTGAGACACATCCCAATGAGTAGTGATGTAATGAATTAAAGGAGTGTTACAACCAAAAACGTAATAACGGCCAATAACGTAATAACTGCCAATAATGTAATAATTTTGGCCATTTCAAATGTAATAAGGCCAATAGTGTAATAATGTGCCAATAATGTAATAAAACTTTTGAGCCAATAACGTAATAACTTTTTGCCGATAATGTAATAAGGCATTACATTATTGGCTGGTTATTACGTTATTGGCCTGGTATTAAAAAATTATTACAAAATTATTACATTATCGGCAAAAAGTTATTACATTATTGACTCAAAGGTTTTATTACATTATTGGCACATTATTACACTATTGGCTTTATTACATTTGAAATGGCCAAAATTATTACATTATTGGCAGTTATTACGTTATTGGCCGTTATTACGTTTTTGGTTGTAACAAGGAGCATTGTCAGTGGATGGAGGGGCACACTGAAAAAGTGGTTCTTTTTTCATTATGTGCCCTTTTGAAGATTTGTTCGTTTGGTCTTGGGTAGTCTTGGCCTTGATATAATTAATTCCCACACATTATGATTAACATTCCCATTACATTGATGGATTTTTAACTTTATTTAAACCATGCCAACTTTCCTGCAGATTAAATTATTTTCTTAATTCTTATTAGCATTCCAGTATAATCATCTTATTTTTCATTAATCGATGGCCTATGATTTTTGTTTGGGACTTTTGATGGAGGTGAACTTCCAATGCTTGCCAAGTGGCTTTCCCTTTGCTATGATATCAGAGTTGCTCACTGACCTGACCTGTTGTTACTATCTGTGCACTTTTGTTATTTTTCTTTCTTTTATTTTGCTTTTATTTTGATTTTATGTCACTGTTACATTTTTGTTGTAATGTCCAAAATATAAAAATCTTTAAAAATAAAGTGTGACCACATCCAGGTTTTCTGGAAGGGGGTTCACTCTGTAACCAGGAGGTCACTGGTAAACAGCTCTTGCTGACTCCTTTCTTTTTACTCAACCATGATGCTCCAGACAATTTTTTGGACACAGACACCAAATCTCTGTTGATAATTCTTTTGTTCCTGGCTAAATAATGTATGTTGCTGCAGGGGTCCACTCCCCAGGTCCCTACAGTCGACATGTGGATATCACAGATTTCTGCCCTTATTCCTCTCGAGAAGTTGACTCATGACCTTTATCACAAATCGGACAAGTTTTGGAGGATCTGGGAATCATTGCACTCCTTCTTACAGAAGCCTTAACTCAGCTTCTGCCCCTGAAGGATCAGGACTGCCTAATCTTTCTTTCACTTATCCCATGTATGTGCTCTTCATTTACCTGTCTCTTAATTTACCTGATTATTTACTTATTAATTTTATGCATACGTACTGCGCAGCGCTTTCTGTTGGTCTGTTGCCCCCCCTGGGTCCCCCCCACATTCCTAGGTCAATAATACTATAAAAAGTGCCTTTGCTGTTCACATAAAACTCAACTTATAAGCATATCAGAAATGACACCACCCACGAGTCTTTATCACAACCCATTCAAAAGTTATGGCAGAGAATAGGGACTATCAAATATCGACCAATCAGAAGAAGGGGCAGGGCTAATTCACACCAATTATGGTCAAGGACTCAAAACCCGAGTCTGATGACACCACCCACAAGTCTTTATGTCAAACCATTCAAAAGTAATGGCAGAAAGTAGGAACTATCAAATATGGACCAATTAGATGAAGGGGTGGCACGCTTTTTGGCGTCTATCGCTACGGTAACTGAGTGAAGTAATGCGTATCGTCGCAGGATGGAGACGCACATTTTGATGTATAACACACCTGGGTGCACGTTACGGTTCGGGTGAAGAAGCAGGTGAAGAAGCGGCCGAAGAAATGGCATAAATTGCGTGAAAATTGCACGATTAATTAAAAATGACCGACTTCTTGTTCGGACTTTTCTTTAAGTTGCGCCATGACACAGGTGTGTACCGATTTTTGTGCATGTACGTCAAACCGTATTGTGGGGCTTGAGGCACAAAGTTTTCTAGGGGGCGCTGTTGAGCCATTAGGCCACGCCCATTAATGGAAACCAGTAAATATCAGATTTTTCGCCAGGCCTGGCTTGGTGCAAAATTTGTTGACTTCTGGGGCATGTTTAGGGGGAAAAAAGGCCCTCATTTTGTCGGAAGAAGGAAAAAAAAAAAAAAAAACGAGGTAAACAAGAACGAGAAAAATTCCTACAGATACAATAGGGCCTTCGCGCTGTCAGTGCTCGGGCCCTAATAAAAAGATTATTAATCCAGGGGGCCTCGCAGGCGGTGGATTGCCTCCCTCCTACTTCTCCCCTCTCTGGGGTTGCTGGGGGCCTGGGTTCCGGGTTCTTCCTTGTCGGCCTCTGGTCTCGCGGGTAGCGGGGTTGCTCCCCCCCCTCCCCCACTATAGATACACTTCAGGTGGAGCTTTGTTTGGTTTATTACACACACACACACGCACGCACGCACACACGCACACACGCATATGAAGTACTATTAGCGTCTTTAATAGAGGAGCCGCGCGCAGCAGCATGTGTGTGCACGCGTGAATAACATAGATATTTTTGTTACACGTGCGTGCGTGCGTGCATTGTTACGTACGCAGACTACATCACGCGTAACAAGAAGCTGCGTACTACACTAATAGCATGTGCATGTCTGTCTGTCACTGTTAGAAGATTTCTTTTACGCGATCACACACACGTGCGTTCGCATTCTCTGACTGTTCGCAACCGGA
>NC_084597.1:42804630-42847130 GCF_033807715.1 Cololabis saira | reverse complement strand
AGCGGTAGCGGTAGCTTAGCTCAGACTGTGATCAGATCTCAAGATTTGGGTCGATTGCTGTTCGTGTTTTGGTCGGCTCCGTGCCGGTTTCGTGTTTTGTTTGTGGTTTTTTTGTTGCAGATTTCCAGTGCTTGACGTGTGTCTCCGTGTGTTCCTGCTTCCTGGATTGGCAGTGGATGTCGTCAGAAGTGGTTCAAGCACAACCACGCCAGCAAGTTTATGGTTAAATATTATTGTTTGACTGGTATCATTCCACTTGAAATGACTGTCATGTTTAGTGATGGTTTTGAGCTGTATAGATAAAATTAGTTTGAATTTCTATGTTTTATTTTCAGGGTAAGAAACATCTGTTGCTAGATTGTCTGATGGGTGAGGTAGCCCAGACTAAATGTAGCATTTTCTTTGTTTTGCAGCAATATTACTGCAATAAAGCATTTGAAATACACTTTATATCAGGGTTAAAAACATTACTGTTTACTCAAGCGTACTCCTAAATTAAGTACTTACCTGCTGTACTCTACTGCCCTTATTTTTAACAGCTTGTGCTTTTTATTATTTTACTTCTTTTCTTATCATCTTATTCTTAATTTTTTCAATCTTATTTGTTATTTACTGTCTAATTATGTCTTGCCGCTTTTAATGTCAATGTAAAGCACTTTGAATTACCTTGTGTTAAATTGTGCTATATAAATAAACTTGCCTTGCCTTAAATATTCTTGTTTTGCTAGTATCATTCCGCTTGAAATTATGGGAAAATGCATAATTTAGTGTTGAATAACGTGCCAGGCATGTGCACCCCCTCTGATCTGAGATGCAGCCCTAGTCATCATTTTCTAGAACCGGTGTTGTGCCAAAAAGTGATTGCCTGCCAGAATCTGATTTCTTCAGATTTCTGGCCGCGGGAGCGCGCACAGCAGCCCGTTGAGCGATAGCGCTAAAACGTCAGATTTTCAGATCATGAAGCTCAAGAATGAGATCAAGTCATATTTAGGCAGAAACAACTTTTCATTAACTGTATTTGGCCTTCAATCAATTTTTGGCAGGTAAAAATGCCTATTTTGTGTTGTAATTGTCCTTTAAAAGAGTTAAAAGCAATCCTGTGAGCTCTAGTGTTTATATTATGAAGCTCAAGAATGAGATCAAATCATATTTAGGCAGAAAAAACCTTTCATTAACTGTATTTGGCCTTAGGGCCTCGGGGGGAAAAAAGTAAAAAAGTAAAAAATGTATATATATATATATATAAAAAAAAAAAACTTAAAATAAAAAAGGTAGGGGGGCTTTCCTTTTACTGCCACCCTACCTGCCTCTTTCTGGGGCTCCCAGTCGGGCAACTGGAGTCTGGTGGGGGCCTCCTGCTCACTTCCCTGTCCCAGTCTGACCTCACCCCTCATTGCAAAACATAAATTACCAATTCTAACTCTAATAATTATTCCTGGCATTATCATGAGATATTGTTTCATAGTGTATTATTATATTAAGTTATGAAATCTCATGGGATGTTAAACTATAGTATTATTATATTGTTATATATTATAGTATGGCGATACCATTTGGTTATATGTTATAATATTTTATAAAAATTATGTTATATTAGGATATTACTATATTATTATGCTATATTTATATGATATCGTGCTAAACCACTCTATATGATAATTATTTATTTGTTTACTCTCGAATTAATATTCTCAATTTATGTATTGTATTTTGTCGTTATTTGCACTGTATGTTAATAAATACAAAAAACTAACCAGAGGAACTTTGACTATAACATTTATGGTTCATATTCTCAGGAATCATACTGTAGGTTATTTTGGGAGATGTTGCATATAAATTAATGATATACATAATTTGAATGTGATTAAGGTTCATTAGGTATCGCTTTACTGATGTGAAACATTCATGTTATCCAGTTATTCTTAAAATGTATAACTAAAATACCCCTTTTACCTCAATAAGCAAAAATTAAAACTGCTTAATGGGGTTTGTTCAATAGGATCCAGGGGGTGGGTGGGTAATGTCTGGGGTTATTATTTTATTTTTATTTATTTATTTATATATTTATTTATTTTTGCCCTTAATTTATGTGTTAATTTTGCATTGTTATACTTAATAATATGGGCATTACTTTTTCTTTTTTTTTGTTTTGTTTTGTATTTGCTTTTTGTTATTACATTTATCTATTCATTTATTGTTGTTATGTATTGGTGTTTTTTTTGTTAAAATATCATATACATGCACCATGTTGTTTTTTGAGAAAAAGGAAAAAAGAAATAAAAATTTGATCACAAAAAAAATAATAATAATAATAAAAAAAAAAAAAGAGTGTAAATGATGGAAAGAAAACCGCTTTCTTTTTTTTCCTTAAAAAACAAACAAACAAAAAACTGTATTTGGCCTTCAATCAATTTTTGGCAGGTAAAAAGACCCATTTTCAGGGGAGAAATCAGGTTCTGGCAGGCAATCCCTTATTGGCAGACACTGGCCCTGTATGAAGAGACGGCTTGCTGCGTCTCTGTTGCGCAGTCCGTGGTCACACAGCCAGCGTGGGCGGGTCTCCAGACGGCCGTCCAGCCTCCACTGATCCGGAGCGGCAGATCCGCGCTCTCCGTCCCCGCTGGCTGACAGGCTCGGCCGGGATCCTCTTCATCACCGACCGCTCTGCGGGATCCGCTCGGTCCGGACCCTGGACGGTAACGGACCAAAGGTTCAGACAGGAAAAAGGTTTTTTTTTCCCTTCTTTTTTCTGATCGCCACCGTTAGGTTTACTAACGTGACGTCACATTGGGTACTTTTAAAGTTAAAAAACGCGTCTGATTACTTTGCCTTTGATTTTCTTCTGACGGTTAAGGTAATTGTTGCTGAGGCGTAGTTTATATCGACTTTATATCCTGTTCTGTGGTGAATGCATCACACGTTAATGCATGATTAATGAAACTACAGTAACAACACTGATTATATTTCTTATTTCAGTCGTTTGATATGCTTTTGATAATTTATCTCCCTTTACTGTAGACATTTCTGGAGCTCATGTATTGTGTGATAAAAAATGTATTTTGACAGAGAGCTGTTTATAATTACAGATAGTAAGTTATTAATGGTGTAACTGCTTACCCCTAAAGTTACACTTTATATCTTCAATATCTTATTTTTGTTTAACGGATAGTTTCAAATAAAAGACCGTCAAACTATTCTTTTAACGCATTGACGAGTTCTATGGGAAACATATTCTCCTCTTCAGATCAATAAATCAGCTGATCTGCAGCTGTGATAACATGTTGAAATGGGATTACCCTAAATCTGCTAAATTAAATTTAACAAGACACATTTCAGTCACAAACAAACAAATGAAGAGGTGGTGAAAGAAGGGAAATAATCACTGTTTGATAAAACTGTGTGTAAAGTTGCTCTGACACTTCAGAACTCACAAAAAGTCGTAAATCAGAGTTCCTGATGCTCCTGCTGTTTTCGCCCTAAAGTAGATGAGGCACAACTTAAATAAAATGTAGAAATGTTTGAGCATGAATAACTGAACTGAAATATTTCAAGTTTTACTGCATATATTTCTGGGTATTTTTCATGACCACCTCCATTTAAAACATATTCATAAAACTGTTGTCCAGGCAATTGACGAGCAAAACACCCAGAGCTGTGATGATCACGATAATGGTGGTAATTAGGTTTTTAGGTCCTTTAATTAATGAAGTAGTACTAAAAGTCTAGTTATCTGGGGCGGTGGAAGTGCAGCTGAGCCGTCATAAACAGCAGTGCTGGAGGAAAGAACTAAACATGCCAGGGTTCATCCTGAGGAGAACAGGAACGTCCCAGCTGCACATGAACGCAGCATCTGCCTGTCTGCAGATGATGAGCTGACCTCGCAGCTGCAGCCATGGCCGACCCGTGGACCACGCTCGTGGTCGTCTTCCAGCTCTGGATCTTCACGGTTCTGTTCCTCATCATGCTGCCCGCCATGTTCGGCCTGTCCCTGGGCGTCACAGGCGTCTACATCCAGATCCTGGTCCGGATCCTCGAGGTGAGATAGATGGGTGCTGAGTGCAGCCTGTGTGAGTGCCCTCACGTCACCTGTGAGGTCAGAGGTCAAATGAAGACGTTTGTCTTTGCAGTGGGCAACAATCCGTATCCAGCGAGGACGGCAGGAGCAGTCCCACATACCTGTCCCTCTGCCCACAGGTGAGTTCGTTTTTGAATAAATTAGATTAAATAAAAATCACGATGATGATGATGGTGATGATGATGATGATGGTGAAATCTATGATCTGTTTAATTGAATTTATACATTAGGCTTAACTAAATCTAGCTTAATAAAACTTGGCATCACTGAACGTATGTGTTGGGCTGGTGTACAAGACCCTGATAAATCATTTCAACAAATCCTGATTTAACAAAGCCTGACTTAAAAAAGTCTGACTATATAAAGTCTTAACTTGTCTGCAGTGATAGGGACAAGCACAGGCGTTAACACGACCTAAACAAGTCTAATTTATTAAAGTCTGACTTAGTAAAACCTGATTTAACAATGCTTGACTTGAATAAGTTTAACTTGATAAAACCAGACTTAGCAAAACCTGACTTAACAGTGCCCGATTTAATGTGATCAGTTTCAACTGAACCGACATGATCGAGCTGCAGTGTTCATGACATGTATTTGGGTTAACAGACGACCCAATTAAAGTTTGACCAAGAAAACCAGACTTAAAGGAGCTTGAGGCAGGATTTAGGCAGGATTTATGAAAAAAATGTGTATACGTTTTAAGTTTTCTAGTAATAATGTCAGATGAAGCGTTCCAAACCCAAAAGAATGAGCCCTCTAGTGTATCTCTCCGTTGCCTTGAACAGGCTGTGTGCTGCAAAATGTGCTGCAATTCGGGGGCCGAATTTCCCGCGCTGTCCTGTGGATGTGACGTCACATGACGCTGCATGCACGTTCTCCCCGTTCTCCCGTGCCGGCTTCTCTGTTGGCTGCAGTACCCCCGACGGCCGTCGTGGTGAAGGGTGGCGCTAGAGAGTCTCATTTCTTAAAAGGAGCCTCATGCTTCTTTAAAAAAGTCTGACTATATAAAGTCTTAACTTGGCTGCAGTGATAAGGACAAGCACAGGCGTTAACCAGACCTAAACAAGTCTAATTTATTAAAGTCTGACTTAGTAAAACCTGATTTAACAATGCTTGACTTGAATAAGTTTAACTTGATAAAACCAGACTTAGCAAAACCTGACTTAACAGTGCCCGATTTAATGTGATCAGTTTCAACTGAAGCAACATCATTGGGCTGCAGTGTTCATGACATGTATTTGGGTTAACAGACGACCCAATCAAAGTTTGACCAAGAAAACCAGACTTGAATTAGTCTAACTTATTAAAGCCTGACTTATATGTCTGACTTATTAAAAACCTATTTCCAAAACCTGTTTTAAAAAAGTCTAACTTAATAAAGCTTGAATTATAAAAGTCTCTTATTAAAAACTTTACTTTACAAAACCCAGTTTAAATAAGTCTAACTTAATAAAGCTTGAATTATAAAAGTCTCTTATTAATAAAGCTTGACCTAGCAAAAACTTAAATAATTTTGACTAGAAAGAAGACAAACCTCATGTAACATGATGAGCATTTAGCTGGAGAAAACCCTAATTTAACATTATTGAAACCAAGAGACAAACTAAACCTGCAAAAGAAAGACTTGTTCATCTTATTGGTACCTGTTGACTGGAACCAGACTGTAGAAAACACTTATTACAACGTCCTGTCTTGGGACAGAAAGGTACAACGGTTTTCTGCTGTAGGGGTTTGGTCGGTCACTAAGGTGACATAAGTAACATGTTCATATGAAGTCATCTCTAACACGACCACTTCTCCTAATGACCTGTTAGTGCAAACATTGAATGGGCCTGCACATCAGGCCGAGAGAGGACACAGCGCTAAATATCTAAAGTAATGACAACCAACTATTAACGCAATAGACTCCAGTATTCTACTGCAAATGTCCCTAAAATATACCAATCATGCATAAAGTTGAGGCTTTATATACTTTTATCTAATGCGGCACATAAGGATTCATCCTCTGTACAATATCCAGGTCTCATGAACGTTAAATCTAGTTGGAGAGAAAAAACCTTTACTGGTTGTAAATGTGTATTTCTGCTGTTAAGTTGTAGATTTGAACACAGAGGTCATTATTGGACCGTAGTGCCTAGAACTGCAGGTCTGGATCCAGACCCAGCAGGCAGCAGAGGAACTGCAGGTTTTGTCACGTGACAAAGCTGGATGTTTACTCTTGGTTTGGATCAAGTTTATTTAAAGTTTTGATAAGTCTTGGAAATTGTTTGGACAAAGTTTAGGTGAAGTTTGCTTAAACTCTGGATAAAGGTGGGAAGGGTTTTAGGTAAAGTTCACCGGCAGTTTGGGTTTGCAGTGGTGGCGTGTGAGCGTTGTGACAGACTCCGGGCAGTTCCTGTTCATGTGTCTGTACACAGTGTGCTCCTGCGTGAAGGATTTGCCTCAGCTGCAGGGATCATGTGACGGCCTGTGAGCGAGCCTCGGGTCTCCCCATTGGTCAGCTGCGGTGAGGGCTGCCGGGGCGTCGCTCAGCGTGAGAAAACACACGGCCAGTATCAGGAGGATGAGGCAACAGGAGATTGGGTAACGCTGGCCAAACAGATGAGTCCCGGTGGAGTTTAAAGTCTTACAAAAACCACACTGCAGACACACACACACGCACACACACGCATGCACGCAGGCACACACACTGTATCACCACATAGTCATGCTCGCTGGGGAAGGTTTACACTTTTGCCAGCTTTGTGTTTCTGTCACCTGATTTAGTGACTTTTCAGACATTATAGCACTTTAAAAAAAAAAAAAAAAGGCTTGTATCCAAAAACCAGCAACCTTTTCAACACAAGTCCAGTTTCTGTGGAGAACTGTTCCTCGTGGTACCTCTCCACGTTGCAAGAACAGAGAGGAAACCCGAAATGTTTCTTTGAGGAGATATTACAATATTACAACACAGTCTAACAGTCTAAACAGACACAAACAGTTGGCACGTACACACAAAATGATCACAAAGACACTTGCACACAAGACCAGGCAAACCCCATGAACTACATACAGTATTTGCAACAAAGGGTCTGACGAAAGAAAAAATGAAAGCTGCCAGCAGCGTTGATCGGGCCCTCACTCATTAATCAAAAAATTAGATTACATACATTCACTGCGATGACTGACATTAATTTGCCCATGTTGGTAAATTCTGTGTTTTGATGAAAAAAAACGAAAATAAACATCTTATTGATTGATTTGACTGTATTCGCTGATAGACTTTTTTCTTTTCGCTTTAAGACAGTGTACAATGTGTGTGTTTAATCACGTAACTCCACCCATCCAGTCTGAACGAGAAGGAAAAACCAAGAAAATGGCTGATGGTTCAAACAAAAATGCGGGTGACATAGCTGCAAATGAAATAACAGGGCTCTCAAAGTGGTATGCATCGAGTGTGAGACTCACCCATTTCAACAAGTTCACACTCTCTCATGCCACACATGGTATTTCTCACTCTGAGAAATTAGACTTGGACTGCAAACATGCACCAAATTTGGGTCAGATTAAACAATGTAGGGCTGAGTTAGAGCCATATATTGTTAGATCCATCGACATTGACTGGGCCATAGAAATGGTTCTCTGCACAGATGGTAAACAGCAAATTCTTGTGTAATGGTTAAAACAATTCACCAAAAGTCAACCTTTTACTGAAGAATTATGAAAATCATCATGAATGATACTGAGATATACAGCTGTATTTCGACAAAGCTTGGTGACACTGACTGAAATATAACATCATATATCATAAAAAATATATATGTGTTGTCCAAAATGTAAAAATGTCACTGTACATATACCGTTTGACACATCTGAATGAAACTCACAGGATTAAATGAACACAAAGCAAACAGTGTTTGTGGTGAGTATGAAGTTCATCTAACAGATAGAGATAAAATCATCAGATATGACTTCATATATCAAAAATATAGAGTGAAGAAGTTCTGATTAGACTAAATGTTACAGTGAAAAAGAAAATGCCTTTGTGAAAGGGATATGTATGATCTTTGAATTTCACCTCTGAGGAACAAACGGGGAGATTTTTTAAGGAGTTTATGTAATACACATGTGGCAAAACCATCCAGTACAGTTTAACGTACATTCAGTACAAATCCTTTAGTCAGAAGGCAGCGCTATGAAGTTCATCCAAGATTGTCATATCACCTTGTTCAGAATGGAAGCCTCATTAGCGCATACATTTTGGGTCAGATTGGAGAAGGTATGAGCAAGTTAGTGAGTTACATACTTCTGAGTCACTCTTAAATCTAACAGGTCCTCATGTATCCATTTTGATATCAGTTGTAGTGGCAAAAGAGGCAGAAAGTAGGGCTGGGCGATATTACCTCAAATCATTATCACCATAAATTGGGCATTTTTACCTTAAAGGAGCCGTCTGCAAGAAATGGCCAAAACTGGTACTGCAGTCACTTTCAAAATATTGTTGAGCGGCGTGTACCCTCCCCCTCCTCCCCCCGACCAGAGGTTGCCAGGTAGGCTGCAGAATGCAGCAGGAACGTAGGCTGCCATGGCTGCCATAATTAGAGCTGAGCTGGCAACCCGGATGCTGAAACAATACTGACTTGGTGATTGGGAGATAGGTGGAGGGTGGAGCTTCAGAAACAATACTGACTTGGTGATTGGGAGATAGGTGGAGGGTGGAGCTTCAGAAACAATACTGACTTGGTGATTGGGAGATAGGTGGAGGGTGGAGCTTCAGAAACAATACTGACTTGGTGATTGGGAGATAGGTGGAGGGTGGAGCTTCAGAAACAATACTGACTTGGTGATTGGGAGATAGGTGGAGGGTGGAGCTTCAGGCCAAAACAAAAAATGACAACATAAACATCAGTTGAGGGCTGCAACTCCTCTTTTTAAACTGGAATATCCTGGCTTGAGTGCTGTTGTCAGTGACATAAGTATTTGAAATGAACATGATTTTTAAATGTCTGTTGACATATCGGGGTCATTTTATGATTCGTTTTATTATTGCTCTTACATACAGCTCCTTTAATGATAAATGTACAATAACCCTTTAACCGGCAACAAAAAATCTATTTTTAGATTGGCTGATTGGTCGGTAACTCCAGACAGCTGCTACTGTTAAGGGAAAAGGTAAGGGAAGTTAAGGGAAAATTGACGTTGGTAAACGCAGTGAATGTTGGTAACGTAGCAGAGAGAGGCACACCCTGATACAAGTACCTGTGTCATCAACAGAGTTGTGCAGACCTTGGTGACAAGCTAATGAGGACCATTAATTAGAATCAGGTGTGTTGGTGCAGAGAAAGATCTAAATTGTAAAACATGTAGGACAGAGGGGGCTCGAGGACCAGGGTTGGGAAACACTGATCCATCCATCCATCCATCCATCCATCCATCCATCCATCCATCCATCCACCCACTAATCATGTCGTGTGGCAATCATCCCAAATTGATATCAAAAAAAGATCCACAGATCTCATTTGCACTACGGAGCATTTCAAGCATTTTGATGGAAACGTCGTTTCTACCCATCCAATCGCTCGAAGACATGAGGCACACGTCGGAGGTCCAAATGTCTGCTGTAAAACTGACTTCACTTTTATCTCGCTTAAAACTATTCTGTCACGGTCTCGCACAGTTCGGTTTGTAAAAAGTTTGCGGCAGCAGCGTATTTCAGATGTTAGTATTGGTATTTGAACAACTTTAGTTTGTCACGATTGCGGTTTGTTGAGGACCCAAACGCAGGAGAGCAGGAGGCAGGAGTTCACCAAAAGCAGGATTTATTCAGCCAAAAACAAACAGAAAGCGCTGCTGAGCAAGATAAAAAAAAGCAGACCAAAAACCAGAACAGGATCAAAAACTTGACATGCCACATGGAGGGAGGAAACAGTATGGACCAGCAGGGAGCAGGGGAAAGACAAGACTAGATATACACAGGGGATAACGAGACACAGGTGCAGACAATCAGGCCAGATGGAAACAGGAGGGACAGAACTGAAACACAAACTGGCAGAAATGTCAAAACCCTGACATAGTTACATAACATTTTCAGAACCCTGATGGAAGGCCAAGCCGTCCCGTTTGACCCGGACAGTCCCGCTTGACCATAGCGGTCTGAAGGATCTCCTGTAGAGGTCTGAAGGATCTCCTGTAGAGGTCTGAAGGATCTCCTGTAGAGGTCTGAAGGATCTCCTGTAGAGATCTGAAGGATCTCCTGTAGAGGTCTGAAGGATCTCCTGTAGAGGTCTGAAGAATCTCCTGTAGAGGTCTGAAGGATCTCCCATAGAGGTCTGAAGGATCTCCTGTAGAGGTCTAAAGAATGTCCTGTAGCGTCTATGTTGCAGCGGATATGAAGAAGCCTCTGATTGAAGACACTCTTGCTGAGTCTCTGTGTGGTGATGAAGATGCTCAGGTCCATGATCTTCTTCTTTTTATCAAGTATCATCCTTTGCACAACCATTTCCAAAGGCTCCAGAAAGTTTTTCTGTTTTCTCAGCCTAAAAAACACGTGCAGGCTTGATTCTCGTCTTCAGCCCTGCTGACTCCTGCAGCCCTGCAACTGTGTGTGCCTTCTTTCAGGGATCATTGATCGGGAGAGCGGCTCAATGGAGGAAGAGATGGTGCAGCGACGACGCACTCAGTCCCTGGCGAAGGGGGAGTTTGATCCGAGCGACGTAATGTATTTCTACAAAAAGGGCTTGGAGAGCATCGTGGACGACGAGGTGACGCAATGCTTCTCCTCCGAGGAGCTGGCCTCCTGGAACCTCCTGACTCGCACCAACCAGAACTTCCGCTACATCAGCCTCCGCCTCACCATCATCTGGGGCATGGGCGTCCTTGTGCGATACTGCATCCTCTTCCCTCTCAGGTCAGAGAAACAACACTGTGGTCAACAAGAAACCCAGTTCTCAAGAAACTGACCAAAAAGGGAAAGTTCAGTTGAAGTAAACACTTTATGACCCGATTGATTAACTGTGGCAGAACTCATCTGACCATTAGAGAGTTGTCTTTGCCTTCACTCTTCAGAGAAGGTCTGTTGTGTCCCTGCAGGATTACTCTGGCCCTCATCGGCCTCTCGTGGCTCGTCATCGGCACTTCACTGGTCGGATTTCTGCCGGAAAGCAGGTACACGACATCAGATCTCACCTTTTAAACTACATTATGCTCGGGTGTTTTTCATGAAGTCCTTTCATTTTTCCCGTGTGTCAGTGTGAAGATCTGGCTGAGCGAGTTGGTCCACCTGACCTGCTACAGGATCTGTGCCCGAGGACTCTCCGCCACCATCCACTACCACAACAAGTCAGTCACCTCACACCACGCTAGAGTTTTTTATGATTTTGCCTTCATACGTCCCCACAATGGATGTGATATCAAAGACAAAGTTGTTTTAGTTCCTGTGAACACCACACGTTTCAGGAGTTACAGCATCCTCTCTCAGGTGACCCAGTCAGGGCTGATCAGACCCTGATTTCTTTCGTTGACCTCTTTGATGCGGTCCTTGCAGAGAGCTGTGATCAGTGACTGATGTCAAAGTCTGGCCTAAAGGACATTGTTGTAACCAGGTCTGGGAACTTGAGCCATCTTCCCAGATCAGTTCGAAGCTGCTTCAGCACATCCCGAAACAAATGATCTGTCATTAACAGACCTCGATGACAGGCAGATGATGATCCATTCATTTGAATGAGGTTTGCTGGTTCAGGGAAACCTTTGAAACATGCAAGACAGCGGTCCACAAAGACTGGAACTAAACACCTGTGAAGTAAAGGTCCAAAAGTATTTGGACAATTGATTGAAAAGAAGTCAATTGTCAAGACAGATGAAGCAGATTAAAGGTCTGGAGTTGATTTCAGGTCTTGACTTGATATTTAGAAGCTGATTGACTAGAGATTCCATTATGAAGTCCAGAGGGTCTACAGTTCAAGTGAAGGGTGAAAGACAATATCAATACGTAATAGTAACAATCTTGAAGCGTGGCAAGTCAACAAGACAACTAAAGTGAATAAAAGAGGAAGAAAAACACCTCCACAACAGTAACACCAGTCAAGGTCCTCTGGAGAAGATAGAAGGGTCGCTGTCAACAAACTACAAACCACCAAGAACGTCAGAAAACAGGAGAGACAGACCAGACCTTCGCAGGAAACATCTAATGATGTTCTGGGACGAGATTCTTTGTTCGGACCTAGGACCTAGATAAACTTATATCAGAATGACAGACGAGAAACATCTGGAGAAGGAAAGGAACATCTGACACCCAAAGCAGTTGTCCAACATGGTGGAGGCAGTATTATGGTATGGGCATGTGCTGGTGGAGCATTTCACTGGTGTTTATTGATGATGTGATGAGGTGTTCAGGTCTAAACTCTCTGGGCACATTCAGACTACTGATACTAATGGTTTGATGGCACATTTGGGATGGATTATCCATGTCAGGTCATATTTTTCTGATTTGGAATTGTTCTATTTCAGATGTCAGAACTAAAATATTTTAGCCATTGTAGTTTAAATAGTTTAGAAAACTGAGATACTGAATGTAAATGTACTCAATTTCCTTTTGCTCAATATAATTCATATAATTTTGTATTTTGACTGTAAGCGCCTGAAAACTCTTCCACGCACGTTGCAGTGTATGGAGTTAAACTTGAGTAACCTCCACCTGTCTTCCCCTTGTTTCTGCAGAGAGAACCGACCCAAGAAAGGAGGAATCTGCGTCGCGAATCACACCACGCCGATCGACGTGGTGATTCTGGCCAACGATGGTTGCTATGCCATGGTGAGTATCCAAGGCGACCTCGGGCGTGTCTGTGACAGGATGTGGCCTGATGCGGCATTCTTCGCAGGTGGGACAGATTCACGGAGGCCTGCTGGGGGTCATTCAGCGGTCCATGGTGAGATCCTGCCCCCACATTTGGTTTGAACGGTTGGAGATGAAAGACCGGCATGCTGTGACCAGCAGGTGAGGCTACCAGTCTCAACGTTTTCGACTTTTTAGGCTGACATGAACACCGTGCTGGGTTTTACAGCAAATCATTTGTCAGATAATGAAGCCATTCATCAATTATGTGCTGACAAGTGCCTGCAGGCGCAAAGAGATCATGAGAGTAGAAACAGGAAGTATGCTCTTGCTCTTTTTTAAAACATCTTTTTGGGATTCTTTCACAGTTTAAATCTCTGTGACATTCAAGGACATTAATGTTATTGGTGTATCTCTGCAGTCATGAGTGTTTATTATTCACCTGGTCCCCTCACACGGTAAAATGCACTCAAACGTACTGCTGTGATCAATATAGAATCACTTGCTGACCTAGGGGTAAATCCCGCCCCCCTTAGTTACTGTTGCTAACTATCAGTGTTGCTACTATGGCTCTGGGTGGTGAAAACCTTGTCCCCAGATGTTTGAGTTAGCTTTCATGGAGGAGAATTCAAATGGGACCTAGATATGTCTCAGAGAGACATGTGTGGTCTCGTCCTGTGGCCCTTTAACTCCCGAGTGACGTCTCCGGCTGTCCAGCTTCCAATTAAATATCCAATTCACTCCAATTCATTATAATTGTGCAGAAATAGTGCAGATTCTTAAATAAACAACCTTGTCAGTTGTCCGTCCGTCCGTCCGTCCATCCATCCATGCAACCAGAAAAACTTGGTAGTTGAGCCATCCCTGACTATTGTTGAATAAAATAATTCAAAACCACACTGAATATGTAAACTGCATGTGCTGATTAACTAAATGTGTATGTGTGTTGAAACTAATGTGCATTCCTCTGACTTTTCACTGAAAGAACCATTTTCTGTACCAGGCACGAGATAAGGGGGGCCCCAGCAATAAAATTTGGGCCATCTCCCCCTTTCTCTAAAAGTAATAAACTTGTTCTCGGACAGAGAGCGGGCAGATCTAAGCAGGACGGCTGCAGAGCCGGTTCAGGCTGGGTCTCCCTCTGCAGAGGAACCTCTTTAATTATATGCCAGTGTTTGTGTCTTTCTTTAACTTTTCCAGCTCAATCAACAAACCCGGGGTGATCAGTTCGATCACAACACTATAAGCATTACCAAAAGAAAAGTTTTAATCCTAATCTTAAAGGTGGAGAGGGTGTCTGCATCCTGAACACCCACTAGGAGCTGGTTCTACCAGGTTCCTGGACCAAGACCAGGAACCTGATAACTGAGGGCTCTACCTCCCATTCAGCTCTTGGAACCACCAGTAAAGCTGCAGTCTGAGCGAGCGGAGCTCTGTCGGGACGATCTGGACCTATGAGTTCTTTAAGACCGGATGGATTTCAATCCTTAACAGCTTTATCTCCAGACTCCTGCCTATCCAGTCAGGGGAAACTTTCCTGCTAATCCTTAGGACTCTGTCACTTAATTATTTAGACAGTGTAAGTTAAGAACACAATGAATCACGCTGGCATCGGTCGCAATGCTGGCAACACGCAAAGCATTCGTTGGTTTTAATTACATTTTTATCCCCATTCTTTTTCACCCAGTGCTCCTACCTAAATCAGTCCTCGGCAATGCTCACTCACATTGGAACATGGGGAGAACTTGCAAACTCCACACAGAAACCGTGCTGAAGTCATGGGGGAACTTAACTCAGCGTCTAACTCAGCGTCCCCAGTGGGAATTGAACCCAGGACCTTTTACCTGTGAGATGGCGGCAGTACCAGCTGCGCCACCGTGGGACTAATACGTTGTGTATATGCTATACGTCCAAAAGACAATGGTAGTACAGCGTGTACCAGCGTTTTAGCGACATTTTAATACTTCAACATATGTTGGCCAAAGCCTAAAGGTGTGCCGGGGCCTGTAGATCGGCTGGATGTTGGAAGGACTGGAGCAATGGATGAAACGGTGATGCAGTCAGTCACGGTGGGGGGTGCAGTACTCTTCTGCTTTGGTGGATCTATCATTGTTGGGTAGTTTGGAGGGTTTAACGTGCTTACTCCCTTTGATCTGTCTTGTTGACTCAACAAAAACTCATCGCAGACGTGATGTCGAGTGTTTATTGGACGTCTATGGCTTTTTTGACCTCAGACAGCAAAAACACAACACACGTGAACTCGGACTTCCCCGCTGACTCAGAGGCCAGGTGGATTCAGATCGCTGGAATGAGACTCACAATTGGAGAAAATAACTAAGAGGCCATGTACCAACTTGACACGAGAGGTTCCATCACTTTGTCTGCTTGGTTATTAAAAGAACTGTCAAGACTCATACTGCTACTGTACGTTCCTCTCCTTGCAGGCTGAGAGCTCACGTCGCAGCAAGGACTAAACTTCCCATCCTCATATTTCCTGAAGGTTGGTGTTTGCTGTCGCTGTCACGTGACAACAACCATGATGATGATGATGATGATGATGATGATGATGATGGTTTTAATGGCGGGATGACTTCTGTCTCCATTTCCCTTAGGAACCTGCATCAACAACACGTCGGTCATGATGTTCAAGAAGGGAAGCTTTGAAATCGGAGGGACGATTTATCCAGTTGCTATTAAGGTAACTGACATTGCCAGAGTTGCAAAGAAAAGTCCTTTGTGACGTCTGAAGAGGTTTTGAAGCCCTTTTTTTCTTAAACAATCGCATTTAACTCAAAAATGAGAAAATGGTCGGGACAAACAAACCCCTGGAACCACACGCTAGCTATCTTAGCTTAGCCTATGCTAATCTAAGGTGCTAACTGGTAAGGGGTAGACGTAGATCCATATATCAATAAATAATCTCCAAAGACCTGGCGTACACATATGTGGACATCACAAGTATTTTGTCTATGTCACTGTGTCCTAATATTTAATTATCAATATACGGATGACTGATCCCATATTATTGATGAGACATCTGTACCTGCAGTTTGTACATGATAAATTCATGTTATCAAGTCTATTTAGTAAACAAACAGCTTTTATTTTCATTTAACTGTCTCGTGGAGACCAGAAATAAAAATGTGAAATTATATTTTAGTCGTTTACTGCAGTTTGATTCTTTCAATCAGCTTATATCCACTCATATTGATCGCTAGCTCCTGAATCAAATAGTGCCAGACTTTAGAATATTGGCAAATATTAAATCCAGTTAATCGATTTAATCCCGTACTGTAATCAAACCCGTGATTTGCACCCCTGCTCTGTAAACCCTATGTGGCCCGTTGGTCCTCCCCCAGCACTAACCAGAGGGGCGTGCAGGTTTTTTCAGGTTTTGTCTCCGTGTGTTTCAGTATGACCCCCGGTTCGGTGATGCTTTCTGGAACAGCAGCAAGTTCAACATGGTCAGCTACCTGCTGCGTATGATGACCAGCTGGGCCATCGTTGTCAACGTATGGTATCTCCCTCCCATGACCTTACAGGTACACCTCAGGTCCTGCCGTCTCCAAATCACACTTTTATCACTTGAGAACTTCAACAGAAACTCAGGTTTCATCTGTTTCTATAAACATTGGCATCAATCCGATCGGTGGTCGCTCTCAACAGAAGCAAGTCCAGCTGCTAGCTTGGTCCACAGCTGCTGGTTCAGCTCTGAGCTGGTAGTCGTCCCCGCTTGTCCTGGTGGGGGAGGACTATCACTGTCCCGAGTGTCTTCTGCCAAACCAGCAGGAGCAAAGACCTTTCCTAGCTAACACGGGTTGTGTAACAGGCCACGTCCATAAACTGTAAATACAATGGACAAAGCATTAGCTCTTCGGACCCTTAGCTTTCCGAAGAGTGCATTTGAAGCCTTTTTTTCCTTTGAGTGCACAGGACACGTTGCCTGGGAAACCACCTGGAACACGTCCACCATATGTCAATCAAAATTATCTGGGGATATCAGCAGATCACTGCTGAAATATCTCCGAAGTTTACAGCAGAATTTACTGTTTAACATGTTGATCCGATGGCAAAATAAAAAATGGCCGCTGTGTGTATCCGACGCTGGGTTAGTAGAAGCTCAGTCTGGTAGTATGGCAATGACGGATCAAAGTGTGATAATGGCTAACCATCGGCAGAGCCGACTACCAATTCATCATATTAGAAATATATTTATTGCTTTATACGACCTCCAGTGGCCAATTGAGGAACTGCAATCAATCTTGGTTCCAGATGAGCCTCGACCAGTAAGTTAGACGGTCGGGGCTCACCTTTCACGCATCAACCTTCATAAACATCCACAAAGGAGCAGTGGTGTTTTTTGGTGCGTGTGGAATCAGTTTTGTGTGTTTAAAGGTTAAAGCAAAAGGACAAAATACACAAATGTTCCTTCAAGTGAATTTGTTTTAACATGAAAGAAAGTATTTTCTGCTGTACAGCCGCCCGAGAGCTAATGCTGCTGTACAGCTGGTGTCCAGCCTGGTAAACTGTAGCTGCTGCACATGTTCCTGTACCTCCACTGCAGCCATGTTTAACTTGTGGGTAAGCTGTCAGTTAAACTCTGAATGTTGTGGTTTATTAAGTAGTTAAACCTGCAACCAAGTTGCCAACTGACATTCAGTCTGGTGAAACGGCATCACAGCTGTTTCACTGACTGACTGGAGCATTTTGGAGCTGTTTACTTTAATTGACAACAGCTCTGTAGATGAATTTAAACCTGATGATGATGATGTGTTACGGGGTGAGGTTTTGGACCCAAATGCAGCACACGGTGGTAGTTTGTCTGGTTTGATTTATTACCCTCAAAAGGAACGAAGAGCAGGCAGGAATGCAAGACAAGGATCAGGCAGCGATTGGTGTCAAGTTCGGAAGACAAGGTCAGACACCGGGGAGTAGGAGACAAGGCAGGATCCAGAAACAGGCAGGGTCGGCAACGGGAGGTCAAGACAGGGAATGCTGGAAGGTCTTGCATTTACAGACATAGAGTGACGATCTGGCAGTGAGTGCAGGAGTGAGGAGCTTTTATGCTGTCCTGATTGTTGAGGAGCTGCAGCTGGGAGAGCAGGTGAATGGAGTGAGTGACGAGGTGGGTGTGGCTGGAAGATGGAGTGAGCAGGAGAGAGGGGAGTGGAATACCACTGAAGGCTGGAGGACCAACCATGACATGATGATAATAATGATGATGATGATGATGATGTTGATGATGATGATGATCAGTTTTGGATTTATTGGTGATGTCACTTAAAAGCAGATCCAGGACATTAAAGGTATTCTATGCAACAAATCCCTGATTTTGGAAAGCTAGCAAGATTTGAAAGAGGCACCTCTAAGCCCCGCCCATTTGGTCCGAATGAAACGGATTGGTCCAGGAACAGAGGCTTGGCAGGAAGGGAAAGAACCAATCAGATGCCTTCATTTTAAACCACGCCCCCCCGCCCTGTCTCATGCGTGCACTCGCTTCCAGCCCTCCGTGTCCACTTCCCACGGGTCCTCCTGGGCTCACAGTGTCCCAGTGTAACCCCCCTCTCTCCCCTCTGCAACGGACCCCAGTATGTAGTTATTATGTAGTTATTTCCAGAGCAGTTCGGTCCCCGCTGTGTGGGTGAGTGGGGAGCAGAGCCGTTAGTCCGGGCTGCTGCTGCAGGACTCTCTGCCCAGCAGCAGCAGCCCGGGGGGACACGTGAAGAGCCGCAGCAGCTCCGGCTCGGAACCAGTATGGGGCTCCGTGGGGATGGAGGCGTCTCCATCCCGGCGAGAGCGGAGAGCGCCGGTGCGGCTGGCGGAGCGCTGCGGTGCCGTGCAGGCTCTGTTGCCACAGCTACGCCGTAGGGTACGCCGTAGGGTACGCTGTAGCCTACGCCGTAGCCTACGCCGTAGCCGTGGCTCTAGAGCCTGCAATGCACTGCAGCGCTCCGCCAGCCGCACCGGCGCTCTCCGCTCTCGCCAGGATGGAGACTCCGGTGGGCAGGATGCACGTTTGGGTGGGCACAGCCTGCCTAAAACAGGCCTCGCTTACAGGTGAATGAGACATGGGGTAGTTCTGTTGAAAATGTGCTGTCCAAAATGTCCTGGAAAACTGAACTCCTGCAAATGCACGTTCCCCAAAGCTTGTGGGGGCGTGGCTTTGGACGGAGCGCTGACGGGAGGGGGAGGAGGGGGCGGGGCTTAGAGGAGGGGGCGGGGCTTAGAGGAGGTGCCACTTTCAAAATTTCAAAATTCTTGCTAGCTCTCCCAAATCAGGGAGAATGCCTTTAATATTACAAATACATTCAGAAGCTTAGTAGTACATGTGGCCATGGTTGTTTTTTCCTGGTTAAATTGCAGCATACACCAGAGTTCCATATGAGGACCTCTGTTAATTAAATAATCATCCTCCAAATGGATGAAATCCTACAGAATTTAAAGCACATTTCTGTTTGTATTAGTTCCTACTCTACTGTTCCAGGGAAACGTTTACAGCTTCTGAATGCAGTTCCCCTGAAAATGTAAAAGAGAGCACAGCCAAACTGAAAGCTTCCTGGTCTGTCCCTGCACATGCAGGACAGCGCAGGACAGCGCAGGACAGCGAGGCCGTCGGGCTGCAGTAACCAACAGCTCATGACTGTGATTTGTGATGATTGTGCTGACAGACGGAGGTTTGGTGTTCTGATGGCACAGAAGATGTTTTCAACGGTTTACCCTCCTGACTGGAGTTTTACTCACATGAGATGGACCAGACATTATTGTGAGTGCATGTGAGCGCATGTGAGTGCATGTGAGCATCGTGTTTCTGTGTGGTTTGTGTGCAGGATGACGAGGACGCAGCACACTTTGCCAACAGAGTGAAATCTGCCATCGCTCATCAGGGAGGGCTGCTGGACCTTGCATGGTGAACACTCAGACACACTCTCACATGTACTTTCATCTCTTTGCAGACAAGTTTCAATCAAGTTCTTTTTATGTGTGAATATACATTAATATTTAATATAACACCTTCCAGGAGACGTTGGTCCAGTAAAGCTTTGAAAAGTGTTTTGGCATCACAGAGTACAAGTGATGATGAGTTTTGGTGCAACTTCGTTCCATTTCTTCCTGCAAACATTTCTCAGGGAGTCGTGGCCACATTCCTGGTTTCCAAATCCTCCAACATCGTCTGTTGTGGTCAGTTCAGGACTTCATGCAGTCCAGTGTCTGGTCCATCTTCTCCCTCAGACACCTCTCTGTACATAATCTGATTAAGCATTGTGAAAAATTCATGGATGTCCCAGAAAAAAATGTGGTCATGAAGGAATAAACTGTATATTGCTCTAGTGCAGTGTTTCTCAATCCTGGTCCTCGTGGGCCCCTGTCCTGCATGTTTTAGATGTTACCCTGCTTATGCACACCGTGATACAAGTACCTGTGTCATCAACAAAGTTGTGCAGACCTGGTGACAAGCTAATGAGAACCATTAATTAGAATCAGGTGTGTTGGTGCAGGGAAACATCTAAAACATGCAGGACAGGGCGGTACGAGGACCAGGATTGAGAAACACTGCTCTAGTGTGTCATTGTGCTTTTAACGGTGCCATCAGCGAAGGGGAAATGAGCTGTAGCAAGGACACCCACACGACCTCAGACCATCCCAGAGCCTTGCTTTTTGGGATTTATTGTTGGTAAGAGTCTGGACCAGGGGTTGGCAACCCACGGCTCTAAAGCCGCCCTAGTGGCTCCCTGGAGCTTTTTCAAAAATGTTTGACCTTTTTTTCTTCTTTTTTTTTCTTATTTTTTTTCTTTCTTTTTCTTTTTCTTCTTTTTTTCTTTTTTTTTCTTTTTTCTTCTTTTTGCCCTTTTTTCTCTTTTTTTCTTCCTTTTTCCTTTCCTTTTTAATCTCGACATTTCCATTTTTTTTCTCGACATTTTGACTTTTTTCTCGGCATTTCAACTTTTTCGACATTTTGACTTTTTTCTCGAGATTGTTCTTCAACATTAATCTCGACATTTCGACTTTTTTCTCGAATGTTTGGCTTTTCTCAACATTTCGACTTTTTTCCCGACATTTAGACTTTTTTCTCAAGATTGTACTTCAACATTAATCTTGACATTTTGACTTTTTTCTCGACATTTAGACTTTTTTCTCGAAGTGCATAATGAAAAAAAAAATCTTCCCTCAGTTATAACTAATATAGAAACATGCAGCATGTGTTGTCTTCATTCTAAGGCTTATACAAGACTTTTCATTTTCTGCGGCTCCAGAGATATATGTTTTTTGTGTTTTTGGTCCAATATGGCTCTAAAACATTTTGGGTTGCCATCCCCTGGTCTGGACAATGCTTTCCCACATTGGTCGGCAGCAAACTCTGTCCATTTCTTTTAAATATGTGACCACAGTGCACGTATCCATTGTGTGACACTCCATCCCAGGCGCCTCCGAGTGGAGAGATATCACCTCTGCTCCCGAACAGCTTCTCTTTTTCACAGTAAAGTGCCATCAGTGAATGTATCTCTGAATTGTAGTGTTGACGAGGAGTTTCCATGGTGACCCTTGTCCACGTGGTTCTACAACTTGTTGATGAATGATGGTCGTTGACTCTCCCAGTCCTTCCTGGAGGAGCATTGTTTAAATTTTTCACATCATCTTTGCTCCTCAAAGCTCAGCCTTTTGTACTGAATCATCTTTATAGTTGCCTGCTGTCCAAAATAACACCTTTTTCTTTCTTTCTCCACCTTACGAACACTTGATTAATTGCCCCCGTACCGATGCAGTTCTGAAATGTGTTGCAAGTCGGCAATTAAAAAGTGGATGTATTTAAATGTATGTGGGAGAAGGAAGCAAATATAACATTGTCAGAAGATGAATGGATGAATATATGTTGAATTAACTCCTCCACTACCAGTTCAGGGCAGTGGAGGGGATTTGCATGGAAGAACATAATCAGGTGTTTTATAACCGTGAGAAGGAAATATCTACAAGGAGGCAGAACTGAATCTGGATACTGTTGGAGATAATGTAATAATACAATGGCTGACCACTGTCATATCTGTTGGTGTTGCCCAGTGATCCAACCTTACTGGATAGATGTAGCTAGAGAGATAAAATAAAATTCTTGGCTTTGAAATTGAGTATAGCTTGAAATCTGTTTATTTGTGTAATCTACCAACTGAACTCAATCCCCAGGATGTTATACCTTTTGAAAATATTGCTTATAGCCATCAAAATGTCACTAACAAGGAAGTGGCTTAAGAGGGAACCGCCGAAGGTGAGAGAGTGGATAGCACTGTGGAGGAAATATGTGAAATGGAATTGCTGACCTTCTCCCTACGACTGTGTGGTGATAAGGCCCAGAAATATTGGGGGAAATGGCTAAAGTATATGAGTGAGAGACTGTTATAGAGCAATTCCCCCAGTGTTTAATTTCTATATTATGATGGAGGTTTATTGTCACTTAATATCTTGGACTGATTGGAAATCACAATGGCATTGGAAATTTACTTGTTGATATCATTACCCACAATTGTTTTAACAACTTCTGTTCCCCTGACTGGTTTTTACCTTACGGATTTATCTAACAAGACACCTTCCCTACTGTGCATACTGGATGGACTTACTGTACACTGGCTGCCCTCTCCTCTCACACCCAGGAACTATAGTAACCCTTTATTACCCAGGAACTATAGTAACCCTTTATTACCCAGGAACTATAGTAACCCTTTATTACCCAGGAACTATAGTAACCCTTTATTACCCAGGAACTATAGTAACCCTTTATTACCCAGGAACTATAGTAACCCTTTATTACCCAGTATATCTTTACAATATCTGTTTTTTGGTTTTGTTTTTTTTGATACACCCTAACACACCTCCTTCGGTGACCTGTATGTTCAGTGCTGTTTGATTTATGTCATGTGTTTTACAACACATAAAATTCTGTATTATAAAACTAAAAATGAAAAGTTTAATAAAAAGTGGATGTATATTAACAAATGAAATAAGGGTGATAAGAAAATTCATAAAACATCTCGAGTTGGAACTGTCTGCAAAGAAATAGAAGTCTTTGTAATTGGAAGCTTTTCTTGATATTTTCGATATTGCTTTAACTTTTTATGATTTTTGGTTCTAAGAAATTGTAAAAATAACGTTTTCCAAAATCTATACGATGTTTTTTTTTTTTTTCAATAATCAATATCAACTTGATCCAACTTTATTGACCTACACCTGCAGTTTTGCTCTGTTCCTGATGAACGTGACCGGACTGAAGGTTTGTGATTGGTTCTTGCAGGGACGGAGGGCTGAAGAGAGGAAAGGTGAAGGACTCCTTTAAGGAGGAGCAACAGAAGATGTACAGCAGCATCGTGGTGGGGCAGAATGACATGGAACCACCAGGAACACATGGCGAGAACATCAAGGATCAATAATTCAGGACACAATCAGTCGCCAAGTTCATCCTCCTTCCTGCCATGTGTTGGAAAGCTAGAGACCTTGGAAATGTCAGAGCTGAAGCCGATGTTTCTGGAACCAGTTCTTTACTCAATTTACACTTTTCTATGAAATTCAACAAACTCAAATGAAATCAGTATTTTTTAGGAAAGGAGCGTGTAGGAGCGTGAGTCCACCAGCAGGGGGCAGTGTGTGACAACATACTCACCCTGGCTCTCTCCTCATCCTCCTCATCATCGGTCAGGACTGATGTGTCCTCAGGCTGCAGTCCCAACTCCACTCTGTCGTCATGGCGCTGGCTGTCATCGGGACGTTTGTGAACCAAACACGAGGAAGGAAACAAACTCAAACCCACAAACGCCTCAGATCCCAGCAGGCTTGCTCACCGAGCCCAAACCAAGGACTTTCTTTTGGTTTATGAGGACTTTCTCCATGTTTTTGTTGATGCAGGTCTGAAAAAGGTCTAATATCCAAGTAATGAGTGTGATCCAAGTGTAACAGCTGTGAAGCAAAAGTAGCTGCATCACCTCGGTAGTGTGTCAGTCAGTAGTTACTGCAATCGAGTTGTTAACGGCCACGAGGAGAGCTAAAACAACCAGCTGCTGCAACTTTCACGGTTTCAGATGTTCACTGGACAAGTAGCATAGGAATATTTGTAGTTAAAAAGCTTCTGGCCTAATCAGTCTGAGAAGGTGAAACCAGCTTCAGGCCGCAGGGCAGTCTCCTGTCAGAGAGCTGCAGGACGCCTGGAATAAAGCAGCAAGAGAGCCGTGGAAGCAGAGCAAAGGAAGATACATGAAGAGGAAAACATTATCAAATAAGAATCGGTTATATGTTTCTGTGCCTCAAATGTGTTTTATATATTTGCAAAAAAATAAAAAAATAAAATCTGCATTTCTTGTTCTATTATTATTATTATTATTATTATTATTATTATTATTATTATTATTATTATTATTATTATTATTATTAGTAGTAGTAGTAGTAATATTAATATTAACATTTATAGAAATACTCATATTAAAGGTAATTTACAATTTCCAATATTTTATTTTATTTTTTATTATTCATTATTATTATTCATTATTATTATTATTATTATTATTATTATTATTATTATTATTATTATTATTATTATTATTATTATTATTATTACTCTAAAAGTGCACGTGAACATGTTCACCAGTCTGGAGAAAACAACAGATTTGGGAGCCCTGAAAAAAAAAGAACTATTAAAAACAAGAAAACACCAAAAAACAAATCAAGGAAATAGAAAAATAAAACATGTTGGAAAAAAACGTAAAACCTTGTGATCGACGGATGTTTCTGACGCTTTTGTTCTCATCCAAATATTTCTCATTTTCCAACCCAAGAACCCCACGCATGGTTGGCAGGACGAGCTCAGACAAAAATATCTTATTTTGTCATTCTGTTGTGCTAAAACAGAAACATTCACATTATTTGGTATGAAAATACTTCAGGGATTTGTATCTTGTCAACTGAAATCACTTAAATACTTTGTGAGATGTCTAGGAGATAAAATAAGAGAGAAAAGGATGAGTTCTGCCTCTGAATCCTGCAGACACGGCCGGAGCAGATCACACGAGGATATTACTGTATATTACTGTATATTACTGTATATCAGTAATAACGCTTGAATACTTTGCTGTTTAGGCCCAGGTTTGTAGAAGCTCAGGCATATCTGTACTTAAAATACAATATTAGATATTAACAGTTAGTTTCATATTTTATGGCTAAAATTAACTGCGATCGAAGTTAAACAGCCATGTGTTTCTTCAGGGTTTTATTAATATCATGTGGATGTCAGGAGAAGGTTTTATTGTTAAACACAGAAGAACGGAGCTCCTGGAAGAAAGGTGAAAGTTACATTTAGGTGAAGGTGAGGAACATCCTGGACATGTGGCCTGTCTGTCACAGACACTGACACGACCACACCCTGCACCTGATTAATCAGTAACAAAAAGAACAAGAGAAACAAACCTGACTCCACGTTAGGGCTGGGCGGTATGGACTAAAAAATGTATCACGATCATTTCTGGCATTTATCCTGATAACGATAAAAATGATGATAAAAAAATACCAATTCAACTCCACCTTTGTAAATATAAATCCATCATCACATTCAGTGTTTGGAGCCAAATCACTGCTCTAAAAGATACTAAATACTACTAAACGTCATCAATTACATTATATTAATAAAAACCAATTAAATGAGTTACACTTGTACTGCAAAACTGGAATGACTCAGATCCTCCATGTTTGTTACACAAACACGTATCAACGGGAATTTATCCTTCTTTCTTTCTTTCTTTCTTTCTTTCTTTCTTTCTTTCTTTCTTTCTTTCTTTCTTTCTTTCTTTCTTTCTTTCTTTCTTTCTTTCTTTCTTTCTTTCTTTCTTTCTTTCTTTCTTTCTTTCAGGCTCATATCCTTCCTTCCTTCCTTCCTTCCTTCCTTCCTTCCTTCCTTCCTTCCTTCCTTCCTTCCTTCCTTCCTTCCTTCCTTCCTTCCTTCCTTCCTTCCTTCCTTCCTTCCTTCCTTCCTTCACGTACGTTTTGCGTGGATTTAACACAGAACCATAAATCTGATTTACACAAAAAATAAATCAACGGGAATTTATAATTTTTACCGCGAGATACAAATTCTTACCGCAGGGAATTTTTTTGACGGTTTATCGTAAACTGTAAAATATTGTCCATTCCTACTCCACTAATCAGAACACGGATAACATGCGAGCTCCACCCACAAAGTGAAGCTGGATTTAGACAAATCTGTCCATCCATCCATTCTCTATACTGATTTATTTTTATTCTATCCAATCTATCCAGCTCTCTTCAGTCAGGTCCCACAGACTAGACCCCGGACAGGTCACCAGTCCATCACAACCACACACTTGGTCCTTTGACCAATTTAAAATCATAAATTAACCTAACACACATGCTTTTGGACTGTGGCAGGAAAGGAGTACCCGGAGAAAAACCCAGACGAGTGCCAGCACCTACACGCCACACACACTCCTGTTGGGAGTGGAACCAGGAACCTTCTGGAAGTGGTCCACTAATATTTTAAAGATAAAAAATATATTTTATTTTGTTACTTCTAGCTTGTGTATTTTGTTGTTTATCTTAATGCTGTGTTTGTATTTTAAAATGTATTTTGATGTATTTATCTCCGAGTACAGAGGGGCTGCTACACAAAATGATCACGTGTTATTTATCGTCATGGGAACCAACAGCATCTTTTAATGGGCCACAAGACAAAGTTAAGGCTTAAAAAATGGACTGTTTTCCACCTAAAATAACCAAGTTTTTCAGACATTGGGTTTGAAAATTCAGAAATGTCTGTTTCAAATGTTGACGTGTACAATATTCACAATGTTCTTAATTAAAACCCCGAACACATAAACACAAAGATGAATCTGATGCAGATAATAAAGGCATCTTAAAATTTCAAATCTGTGAATCGTGACTTTTTTTTTGTTCTCAGGGATACTTCTGTCTTTAATTTATAATCAATGTAAGAGTTGAAAATACTGCACACTAAAATGTTTTTATTTTGATATGATTGTTTCATTGACGTTTTTCATCTGAAGCCTGATAAATGACAGAAATATCTATTTTCTGTTTGTTTTACCTTTAATTAACAAGTCTAACATTTTTTGACAAACACATCTGTATATTATATTTCAATCATATTTATGGTAATGTAAAATGCTGTTTTATTTTTATTTTCTAAGAGCTCACAGCAGTTTTTAGTTTTGTGGTTAATTCAGATTTCTCAGGCATCAAACATGACGGTTACATACGGTTTACGATTAAATACGTCATAATTTAATTTAATTTTCTTTACATTTCAACCCTTTCAACTGAAACCTCTGACTGAATCTAAACTCTTCAAGAATTATAAATATATTGAGTTATTAAATATATTCAAAACATTCAATAATCTGACAGTAAAGTGAATATTTGTGGGCCGTAAATCGAAAACTGTAACAATTTTACGTCTATTTCTTTGTTCTGGTTGATGAAATGGTAAATAATTGTGTGGTGGATCCTGTAAAGCCTCTCTGACGACGACGATGGTGATGATGATGATGATGATGATGATGAGGATGAGGATGATGATGGTGATGATGATGATGATGATGATGATGATGATGATGATGATGATGATGATGATGATGATGATGAGGATGATGATGATGATGATGATGATGAGGATGATGATGATGATGAGGATGATGATGAGGATGATGATGATGATGGCAGCGAGCGCGACCTTCAGAGCAGAAGTGAGAATGAGGCGGTGTCCTTGTGTGAAGGCGGCGCTGGAGGCTGCGGCATGTTTACTGTGACGGCGCTTTAATAAAGAAAGCAGAGAGTGTGAAATAGCAGCGAGTTATTCTTCCACATACAGCCATCCTCTCCTCCTCCTCCTCCTCCTCTTCCACCGCCTGCCTGTAATAACAATCCCACAACTCAAATAGCTTGAACAGAAATGTTTGTTCTCCCCTAACAAGATTGTGAATTATTAATAGGATCTAAAGCCGATTCTATAACCCGATTGTTGAGGTGGGATTCTTGGCGAGCGCGGCTCTGTCGCACCATTTACTGTGATGTATGTGTCTGCACATCTTTATATCCAATTTAATGTGATTCAGATAGATTTCAGAGGGACATCATAAAAGGCCTGGGAGCGACCCCGGCGGTGGAGTCCATACAGCCGCCCCGTATGTCCCCATATGCTCATTCCATTTGCTCCGTTTTACTTTTACCCTCGAGTGGTCCATACAAATGCAATGCAGGTACGCTAAGTAAATATGAATACATTTCCAAATTGAATCCAAGTGAGTGTAGTCTGCCGAGGACATCATTTTAAATGGCGCTGTGCTGGGAAGCGAGCGCGGCGGCCGCTCTCAGGGTAAATGGCCGAGCCTCCTTCGGAGACTTGCCATTAGTTGGAGTGTAATGCCTTTAAATACATTGTTCTGCCGTCCTTCTGTGCCACCGCTCTAATGTATGTGATGCTGAGGAGGTAGGATACAGCTGGGCGGGGAGGGATCGATACCGGCCTGAGACCTGCCCCCGCATCCACTCAGCTCTGCTCAGTTACCAGAAACCGGTTCTGGGCTGGAGGAACCCAACGAGGATCCTCCCGCGTCACCTCCTCAGTGGCAGTGTTTCCCAAGTTAATACGAAACCCTTCAACGTAATGATGGTGAGGTCAATGAGTTTGATCAGATAAGTGTTTTACAGTCTAATTACGTGCTGAAGTTCAGTATTATAGTTGATGTGATACTGCAACAAAATTAAATAAATGGTTTATATTAGTTTTGTTGGAGCACCCCCTCCAGCTCCTCTGGGGGATTACTGAGTCTCTCCAGGATGTCCCGGCTCCGCCCTCAGGACTCCACCTGGTTGGATACGCCTCACATACCTGACCGAGAGAGGGGTGCAAAAAAAGAAGCAGTTCCTGAAAGAACTTGGAGCAAAGGCGGATCATTTCTGGTCCGTTCCAGGTGGATAAGCCTTGCCTGAATACAACGGATCTAAACCCCACCTGTGGCAGAAATGAGGAGCTGCCCGCGTCGGCGGCCGGGGCGGCCGGGGCGGCTCTGTCTCTCCGGGCAGGCTGGCCCCCTGCCGGGTGGGGCCTCTGGTCTCGCGGGTGGCGGGGTTGCTCCCCCCCCTCCCCCACTATAGATACACTTCAGGTGGAACTTTGTTTGGTTTATTACACACACACACACACACACACACACACACACACACACACACACACACACACACACACACACACACACACACACACACACACACACACATACACACACATATAGCCACTCAGTCACATACATATACACAAACATACACAGCCACACAAACATATACATACACACACACACACGCACACACACACGCACACGCACACGCACACGCACACACACACACACACACACACACACACACACACACACACACAGCCACAAAGACATGTACACACACACACACGTACGAACACACATATACACACACTCACACACACACACACACACACACACACACACACACACACACACACACACACACACACACACACACACACACACACACACACACACACACACACACACACACACACACACACACACACACACACACACACACACACACACACACACACACACACACACACACACACACACACACACACACACACACGCATGATCATATACATACACACACACACACACATAGACATACACACTGGCTTGTTCACCTGCATGCTTGCTCTGTAGTTTTTGGGTTTAGGTAGCGGTAGCTTAGCTCAGACTGCAATCAGATCTCAAGATTTAGGTCGATTGCTGTTCATGTTTTGGTTGGCTCCGTGCCGGTTTCGTGTTTTGTTTGTGGTTTTTTGTTGTTGCAGATTTCCAGTGCTTGACGTGTGTTTCCGTGTGTTCCTGCTTCCTGGATTGGCAGTGCACCCCCCCCCCCCCAAAAAAAAACAAAAAAACACTGGGTTTGTATGTGTATATTTATGTATGTGTACGCATATGTATGCGTATATATATGTATATATATTAAATATAGTAATAATGCACATATATATACCTTTGGTTTCTACCGTCACGGTATCAATCATTAATATGTGTGCAGACAAGGGAAGAAAAAAAAAAAAAAAAAGAAATGAGGAGTTGGGGACAGGTTTGATCAGAATGAATGTAAAGTACTGTTAATTGTTGCTAAGTAAGTTAGCAAAAGCTAAGTCCGCCAAGTTAAAATAGCTAAATCTGACTGACATGAGGCTATCGGTGATTGACATGAGGTGGGCCTGTTCTGGCGGCCTTTTTTACCTCTTAGCTCTGGGGAGCACGAGGAAAAAGAGGCATCAAACTCACTACTCACATAGTATGAATTTCAAAGGTTATGCTCTTCCTGCGTGAAGGAGTTCAGCGTCACCATCAGAGTCACCATCAGAGCAAAAACACAGCATCAGGCCTGCATTTGAACCTGGACAATGTGCACAAGGACAACACCCTCTGAACACGGTGCTCCACCATAGATCTATAAAACAAAGGACGACGCATGATGCTCAGTAAGCCGACGGGAACACGCCCACCGCATGTCAATCAAAGTTAGCTTTGCTCCCAACTACGACGGAGTGTTAGGGCCAAACTAAGACAAAAAAAATGGAATTTACAAGAATAAAGTCATAATAATATGAGAATAAAGTCATAAAATGATGAGAATAAAGTCATAATATTAAATATATTATAAATATATAAATATAACTTCACAAGATGCTCAATATTCCTCATTTTAGGAAGACTGCTCTTCCTGTTAGAGTTCTCATAAATTATATTCTCATAATATTATGACTTTATTCTCATAAAAATACGACTTTATTCACATAAATTACGACTTTATGCTCGTAATATTACGACTTTATTCTCGTAATATTACGACTTTATTCTCATAATATTAAGACTTTATTCTCATAATATTACGACTTTGTTCTCGTAATATTAAGACTTTATTCTCATAATATTACGACTTTGTTCTCATATTACGACTTTATCCTCATAATATTACGACTTTATTCTATTACGACCTTATTCTCGCAATATTATGACTTTATTCTCGTAATTTTACGACTTTATTCTCATTATATTATGACTTTATTCTCGGAATTTCCTTTTTTTTTGTCTTAGTTTGGCCCTAATACTCCGTTGTACCCAACTCCTTCAGCTTTACTCCGCTGAAACATCTGCAGAGCTGCCGCCAGACGTTTACAGCGGGATGTACCGTTTAACACGTTGCCTCGACGGGAAAATTAAAAATGACCATGGCATTTAGCCCATGCTGGATTAATACCAATGGGCGCTAGCATGACGAGTAAGGATGAGGAAGTGATAATGGCTAGCCAATTTTATTGCTTGATATAAACTCTCAGAGCTAAACTTTTAACTTGTTTTGACTCAGTTTTAGGGCCTCTAGCGGTCAGTCAAGGAACTGCAACTAATCTTAGTTGTGAGCGTCAATGCGGACGTAAGAAGGTTGGGACTATTCCCCACCCCACTTTGTAGCAAAGCTAATGACTGATGAGGAAGTGACGACAGCAAACCACGGGCAATAGAGATGTCTCACACATAAATCCTTTCATTTGGCCCCTGAGAACATAAGATAGGAATGTCCTAACTTAGAACTACATGTCCCATAATGCATCTGGATTTTGTTACCTGCACCCCTGATCTTGTCTTTTCATTGGATAGCAAATTAAACCATTTTCCATGTGAGTTTAGTGGTCAGGTTTAGAGACAAGAAAAGTCAAACTTATAAAGAGGGAAGGCCATTTAATTCAATTTAATTTTATTTATTTAGCGTATATTACATACAAGTAGTGTCTAGGCGCTTTCCAGAGACCTAAATCAGTTTTACATCTTTGTAAATCTGTTTTAGAGGTGAATTACTGATTTTACTGTTGTATTTTTTATGTATTTTTAAAATTATTTTCTTTATTCATTTTGTGTGTAGACAATTTTTATGTGTAAATGGAAATTGTCCATTTATGAAACACATTATTTCTATTCAACTGTTTTGCGGTAGACATGTGAAGGAGCATGCAAGGAAAGAATCACAAACAGAAGCAAAACAACCACCATGCACAATTACAACCCAAACTACTTTGAAAAGAGACAAAATAATCAGAAAACTGACTTCAAAAGACACCGAACTACAACAGAGACAAAAGAGAGCACAAATATATAAAAAATGATGTAGAATGAAAAAAAAGGAAGAAAAATGAACCTAAGAAAGCTTCCAACGGAGCATCAGTGTAGACCAGGGGTCGGCAACCCGCGGCTCCAGAGCCGCATGTGGCTCTTTAGCGCCGCCCTAGTGGCTCCTGGAGCTTTAAAAAAAATGTTTGACCTTTTTCCCTTTTTTTTCCTTTTTTTCTACTTTTTTTTTCTCTTTTTTCCTTTTCTTTCTTCTTTTTTTTCTATTTTTTTCTTATTTTTTCCTTTTTTTCCCTCTTTTTTCTTTCCTTTCATTCCTTTTTAATCTCGATATTTTGATTTTTTTCTCAAAATTTCGACTTTTTTCTCAAAATTTTGTCTTTTTTCTCGACATTTCGACTTTTTTCTCGACATTTCGACTTTTGTCTCAAGATTGTACTTCAACATTAATCTTGACATTTCGACTTTTTTCTCGAAATTTTGACTTTTTTCTCGACATTTCGACTTTTTTCTCGAAGTGCATAATGAAAAAAAAAATCCCCCAGTTATAACTAATATAGATCATGCCGCATGTGTTTCTTCATTCTAAGGCTGATACAAGACTTTTAATTTTTTGCGGCTCCAGACATATTTGTTTTTTGTGTTTTTGGTCCAATATGGCTCTTTCTAATTTTGGGTTGCCGACCCCTGGTGTAGACAGAGAGTTGCTGGATGCAGATGTGGAGATGTTAAGGTGGAGGAGCTGCTGGCTTCTCTTTCTGGTTTGCATATTGTAAAGAAACTGGGTCAGACTTGATTTTTCTTCTCGGCTCTGAGGTTCTTTCTTTCAGTGGGGCCCGGATTGATTTGTGGTTTATTTGCTTTACAGAATAACGACAGAGCGATTGGACGGCGGGGAACAGCCGCTGACCTCCTCGTCCACTCTTCGTCGGTGCTGCAGCGTGTTATTGCAGGAATCATGCAGAATCTGATCAGACGCCTCTGACTGAGCGAGGAGCTGCAGGCGCATGAAAAATGTCCTCCGCAGAGGTACATGAAGGTGTGAAATTGCAGACTCCTCTTTGCCCTCGGTCCCGCGCCTCAGAAGGTATTTCTTCTTTTATTGACAGGCTGATGGAGGCCGCCGCGCCCCCCCCTCGCCGCCTCCCCCCCTCCAACCTTGATTGCTTTTGTTTCCAGGTCACCTCCTATCTATTGCTGCAACTTTTCCAATTTCTCAGGGCTGGTTGTATGAAGACAGAAGACAGGAGACAGCAGCTCTGAGGGAAACAAACATGAACCTCAGCAGAGAGACACGACACCAGGAGCCTCTCAGTTTCACGCTCACTGAGCGACACACAACTTCATCAAAGCAACAATCACATAAAAGTCCTGCTTCATTAATATGGACTTATCTCAGCATTAAGATTAATTGCATTAAACTGATGAGAGAGTGTTGGTGTGGATGGAAGCTGCAGAGATGATGGATGATGAGAGGGTGATGAATGGAGAAACCAGCGGAACTAAATTGAAAGTGTACTCATCCGTTCTTCCCTCACAACTAATGATAAATTGAGCGTGTCACGTCGAACAATGCACGCCGAGGTTTGAGCAAGGCCTCCTCTTTCTCCTCCTCCTTCTGTTCCTCCTCTTCCTCCTCCTCCTCCTCCTCCTCCTCCTCCTCCTCCTCCTCCTCCTCCTCCTCCTCTTCTTCTTCCTCCTCCTCCTCCTCCTTCTCCTCCTCCTCATCCTGTTCCTCCTCCTCATCCTAAACCTCGGCCACACACACACACACACACACACACACACACACACACACACACACACACACACACACACACACACACACACACACACACACACACACACCTATGTAGTTTCTGAATTTGTGCATTTCTGAACCATTTCCCTTTCCTGTTCTTCAGATCATACTTGGTTAGCTCACAGCTGTTTTACAGCTCGGTTTTTTTTTTTTTGTATCTTTGTGGTAATTTTAGTCCCTGAGATTATTTTGTGAATGGTTTAAATCTATCTTAGTTCTAATTTTAATTTGGCTGGCCTGGGAACGTCTCGGACTCCCCTCAGAAGAGCTGGAGGAAGTGCCTGTGGTGAGGAAAGTCTGGACAAATGGATAGATGGATATATGTTTAAAATCTTTTTGGACCCTTTTTCGGTTGTTTGATTTGATTTTAAAACTTCCCGTGCATCTCCCTGCCCCTGATTGTAGCTGTGTGTCTTTGTTGGATGGTTTGTGTCTTATTTTGCATCTCTGTGGTTGTTTAAAAAAGGTTTAGGACGTTTCAAACTATTTTTATATCTGTTATCTTGATCATTTTACCCCGACGAGCCACCTTAATTCCTCTTTGACTCAAAAGATTGATCTGGTTGTTCTGGATTCGACTTTCCAGTGGCACCAACAGATGCAGAAACCTCCTCTGGACGTCGCTGGATCAGCTGTGCCAAATATCTGGTTATCCTGCATTCTCTCGTGACATTTATTGTTGTTGTCGGTTGTTATTTTTGTCCCATGTTTTGCGTATTGTGTTTTTCACCATCTTTATAGTTGTGTTTCTCAAACCTCTCCTGATACACCTACCTTTGGAGGAAAAAAAGAAACAGCTTTACCTCATTAGGAGCAAAACATCATTTCTATCTTTAATAATTTTGAGTTTTTGTGAACATTTCACTAGATTTTCAAAACAGTCAGTATCTGTATGTTGACGGAGCAAAAACATCAAACTCCACCTCTCCATCAGCCTGTCCTCCTCTCAGATGAGATAAAATTAACATAAAACGTTTTAATCATTTAAAAAAAATAGCAATAAACAATCTGTGTAAAGAAAATATTACCACAGAGGCTCCAATGAGGTTTCCACTTCAGATTATAGGAAAAAAGCTGAAAAACATTCTAAACCCTTTGATCAGCACCTTCTCTGTTGGTTTGTACAGTTTTTCCTCTGTGCTCGTGGTTTGTAAGTTTATGTTTTGTAACTTTGTGGTTTGTAACTTTGTAACTTTGTGGTTTATACCTTTGAACTTTGTTTGGTTGTAACCATTACTCGAGTTGTAAAAAAAAATCAGGGGGGGTGGTGGATTTTATCATACGGGGACAGATAATTTGTGCTGATTACAAATAATATAATATATTACAAATAATAGCACTGACCAAAACAGCTGCAGAAATACTGCAGGAATGACATAGCAGCAGTTAAATGCAGCCTTCTGTAAGCTTTAAATATCCACTGGGCTTACATCAAATACATCAAAACACAACAATAAAAAACACTTTTCTGAACTTATCAATATGACTCTGTCCTTCACAGGATAAGTAACATGGATCACTGCAAAAACTCTAAATCTTAACAAGAATATTTGTCTTATTTCTAGTTAAAATGTCTCATTTTAGTAAATAAATCTCATTACACTTAAAACAAGACTCATCACTGGAAAAAACAACAATTTTCACCTGTTTCAAGTAGATTTTCTCTTGAAATAAGTAGAAAAATCTGCCAGTGGAACAAGATTTTTTTGCTTGTAATAAGAAGATAAATCTTGTCCCACTGGCAGATTTTTCTACTTATTTCAAGTGAAAATTTACTTGAAACAGGTGAAAATTGTCAAATAAGTTATTTTTCTGGTGTTATTTTTCTGGTGATGACTAAATGTTGAAATAGCAGTAAAACCACATTCATTGATGAAATGACATAAGGGATGGAAAGGAGGGATGACAGTTTTACAGGGGGGATGATTTGGACCGTTTTTATTTCAGGGGGGGATGATTTGGACCGTTTTTATTTCAGGGGAGGATGCCGTCCCCCCTCATCTCCAGTACTGGTTGTATCTTTGAAACTTGTTGGGTTGTAACTTTGTGGTTTGTAACTTTGAACCTTGTTGGGTTGTAACTTTGTAACTTGTTGGGTTGTAACTTTGTAACTTGTTGGGTTGTAACTTTGTAACTTGTTGTAACTGCCAGTTTAAACTCAGGATTAAGTTTTGTGACAGCATTGTGTGAGTCTGTGCTGGGAAGTCCTGAACTTTACCTCACTACATTGTAGATGTTTTAAAAATGTCTCATCATGCTCTGTTACCATTGCTCTCGACTCCTGCCCAGCGTTCTGCTCTGATTTGAACTTAAACTGAGTTGTCCATGAGGAAACATCAGTTATATCTGCTGCACTTTCCCGACCAAAGGGAAAAAAAGAGAATTATGGGCCGTGCATCCCGCCATCGAGGTGCTGTGCTGTAATTCATAGAAGCTATTGTTTTCTGGTTGTATTGAGATATTTGCTTTGCTTCAGCATCGATTTAAATTGATCAGTTGTTTGGATCGTTTTATTGTCACTTTTTTGTCTCAGAGGCCGAGTTGTAAATGTTAAGATCTCCCTTTTGTCTCTTTTCTGCTGTTTCATCTGGCTGCTTTGCATCTCATTTGGTTAGTTCCTACCTTTTTTTTTTGTTTATTTGTGGTTATTTTTTGTCTTGTTGTCCGGTGTGTTTTGTGCGTGTTTTAACTCATAATAATGCTGTCCTTCCTGAACCTCCCATCAGCCTCTGCTCACTAGGGTTTTCATGATGCCTAACTGTGTTCATCACAACCTTCTGTGGATGTTAACATTGGTCATATTTGAAAATATCAATCAGAATAATCTATAACAATTAATTTGCATAGTATTTCGTTTCATGTTCTTTCTTTTCTTGTTTACTGCTCCTTGTGTAAAATCCCAAACCAGTGACAGGCAGCGAGCGTTCCAGATGATGAACCTCCGTCTGGCCCGGCTCCAGCTGACAGCCTCCATCGTAAATGATATTGCCATCTGTGAGATCACAACAGTTGGAGAATGGAGAAGAAGATCTCAATCAATCTCCACTGGGCCCGTTCCTATTACATCTCTGCAGGTTTGACAAATGCAGCAGCAACGGCTCTCAGTGTCATTACTGACATTTTCTGCATTAGAAACACTGCGGCGCGTCAGCCTCAACATTTCATTTTTAATCTTCTCCACCGAGGCAGAACATACGTGATTATATATATTTAATGCTGGTTCAGCTGCTGAGTGAGATTGTTGTTTTCAGTTTCTGCAGGAGCCCAGAAAGGAAAAACAGGACAATAAGGAGTTTAGAGCATTTTAGGAATGGGTGGGAGGGATAATCAGTTGGTTGTAATTTGTAATTCATGCCACTAGATGTCCCTACATCGGACATACTGGAGCTTTAAACCAATCCCTTTAAACAGTGTAGCTTCTTTAAAAAGGTTTTGAGCTTTGATACACATTAAAATACCGTTTCTGGCAACCAAAAAACACTATATGAAATGAAGATATTTAGTAACTGCAGCTTTTCCAACTTATAATATGGACAAAAGACAAATGTGCTGCTCCTGACCTTTTATGTGCACATCAATGTAGCGTTGCTGTCACACAATACTGAAGAACGGAGGCCTCGGATTCCTCTACGCCACATAATCCCACACAAAACCAGACAGGATTTGGACAAGACCAGATGCCACAGACTGTATAAAAAGAACTGGACAAATCCCATGTGACATCACCCACAGGTTTCTCAAGTGCACGTGTGAAGCCTCTTTTCTTCTGTCTGCGCGGGTGGGAACTAAGGTCACCTAAACCTGGCTAAAGAAAAATAAATAATTCTAATAAAATCGCTCCAAAAATCATAATTTCTGATTTAGCTACCAAAAATAACCCTGGCATGTGACGGTGGGCTCTCGACCTGCAACTGTTAGTCAACTTGGAGGGGTCTGGTGTGTACGGTGGCCGAGACCCGCCATTGCTGAAAACAAAAGTAACGCTGCAAACAGAAACAAACGCTGCTGCAAATAAAATAAACGCTTAGCAAATAAAATAAACGCTGCAAACAAAAAGAAACGCTGCTGCAAATAAAAGAAACGCTGCAAATAAAATAAAAAAACGATGCAAATAAAAAAGCCACAACAGAAGTGAATTATGGGGACTATTTTTGCCGATGCACCGGTGTTGCACATTAAAAATGACACGTAGCGACGTTGAACACTAACCTTTTCACTTATTTTCTCGTTCGTTGTTCTTCTTATTCCTCGCTCTTCTTATTTCTTCCTTTTCTCTTACGTTTTCTTCGTGTTCTTCTTCTCCTCTCACGTAAAAAACACCGGTGCATCAGCAAAAATAGTCCCCGGTAATTCACTTCCGTTGTGGCTTTTTTATTTGCGTAGTTTTTTTTTTTGCAGCGGTGTTTCTTTATAGTTGCAGCGTTTCTTTTATTTGCAGCAGCGTTTGTTTTTATTTTCAGCGTTTATTTTATTTGCTAAGCATTTATTTTATTTGCAGCGGCGTTTCTTTTTATTTGCAGCGTTTCTTTAATTTTCCAAAATGGCGGGTCTTGGCCACCGTAGGTGTGAGATGAGGGATACTCCCCTGCCAATAAATTCAAAATAACCAATAACAGGCCACTTGAGAGCCAGTATTGGTTTTACATACAACACAGGGGTAAAACCAACACTGGAGGCACTAATGGCATCATCAGATTGATCATTGTGGGGGTTTAATGTCCCCCAGTCAACACCACAGCTTGAGTAAAAGAAACAGTTAATAAACCAAAGAAAGGAAATTAGAATTACTTGATGCAACACAGTTAAAAATGTCCCTTAAAAGCATAAAGATTTAAAAGGACACGGAGACGCTTTCCTGCCATTTCAGGGCTGTGGATGTGCTGTACTCAGCTTGTGGTGCCATAAATGAACAGTGTGGTAATTATGTTCAAAACAACTGTCAACATAACTGCAAAATGCTTTCAAATATTTTTAAATTACCGATAAGTCAAACATGCAGCAGCAAGTAATGGAAACAACCAAATCAGATAAAAGGTATGAATATTTCCTTGACTAAACTGCAAAGTTTCATCGCAGAAACAACTTTCCAAGGAAAATTACGCCGCTCGGTTTTATTCCAGGTTCATATTTGCCAAATCCACGTTGAGTGTCATCCATCATGGTCCACGTCTCCTGATCACCGTCTCCCGGGGAACCGGGTTCATCGCTCCTCTTCCTCCACCCTGTTTGAGCACAGCAAAAAGCAACAGCGTCTCCAATTTCCCTTTCAGCAGTGATGCAAAAAAAAAAGAAAAAAACCACCTCAGACCTGCGCAGCAGCACGCTCTGCAACTTCTCTGCAAAATGAATACTTTTTAATTTGTGTGCCTGAGATGGCCCCGGGCCCCTGGACAATGTTGATGGATGATGTTTTAATGCCGCTGAATGTTATTTTTACTGAACAGGGAAAACTATAAATTTTGACTTCATTGGCAATCATTGTGCCACATGCATAAAGGCGGCGGCTGCGCATTGCCCATGAATAATCGCCGCTCACAGCAGATGTTACTTTGCAGAAACCAATTCCTCGGATAAGATTTGCACAAGATTAATTGTCTACAGCTGTGTCATGGGCCGCTGCAATCCTAATACATTTATGATAAGTTTAAAAGCTGAGCGGAGGCAGCGGAGCCTCCGGAGCGGGGCGGCGCTTTCTTCTCACATCTGGATTCATATCCTCCGTCGGATTCATCATTAGCCTTTATCCAAGACGATGAAGAGGCCGGCCGTCATTACCAGCGCCACGTGGCTCTTTCTGCTCCTTCCCTTCTCTTCCATATTTTCATCTCTCCTTTTTGACTGACTGAATTATTCAGATGTGTGCAAATGAGTTGTTTTCATTTTTCTCCCAGGAAGTGGAAATTGAAAGTGACCCAGCGTGACCCCCATCTATTACTCAAGCTAAATTGCAGCGAGTGTGCAGCGTGGATCATTGTAGCCTTGCAGGGCTTTGTTAAACGTCGCGCCGTGACCCGACACGTGCAGCCGTGCGGGAGAGTCGTCACTCCGCCACTCGCGCGCGCCGCTTTTATAAGCCCCCATTTGAATATTCTCTGCAGAACAAAAGCAATCATGTCGGGCGCGCGGGGCCGGGTCAGGGGCCTCGGCGGGGCCCCGTACTTCCAGGTGAGGGTTTGAAGACCCACTTGGTGCTTCAGAGTTCCTGACACTGACAGAGGAGACACGAGCGCGCACAGCCTTTCATTTGCTGAGCATTTAACCCTCCCTCCTTGCTCATTGTGTGCCTTTCTCTCCGGCAGGGATCATTTAACTCCGCGGGTCTGCCTCCTCTCAGATCCTCCATTATTTATCACGTGCGCGGCTTCCGTTGCGAGAAGAATCAGAGTCAGCCCAGCAAATCCTGTGTGAGATCACGTTCATTTACAGGAACAGGACCTGTATTTAACCCTGATTTACTCAGTCATCAGCATGCACACGTGTGGTAATGAAGCTGTTTGTGAAGTCACTCTGAACTCCGCAGCACAGGCCAGAATAATACAGTCATTACATATTTATAAGCACTCAAACAACATATTTTACATAATAAAAAGACTGCGTTCTGCACCTCCAGTTTATAAAATCTATAAAATACTCTTATTTATTAAGGTCTTCTCTACCAACATGAGCTGTAACACACGAGAAAAGCTGCACATGTTGACAAAGATCTGAAATCTTGAACATTCAATTCAATTCAATTCAATTCAATTTTATTTATATAGCGTATATAGCGTTTATATCGCTTTCCAGAGATCCAGAACATGAACATAAACATAAACACAAACCCCAAAGCAATTATTACATAAACAATGGCAGGTAAAAACTGCAAGCACACAGCAGACATCCACGCAGGCAGGTGGAAGCAGCAATGGATGACCGGGGATGGGGGGGACCAGGACCGCAGGCCAGAACGCAGCTCCCGAGGCTCTGGCCTGCAAACATGCACAAAAGAGAATAAAGGGGGGCCAGCACAAGAAACTACAGGAACGATGGACAAAAATGATAGCTATGAGATATTTATAATAAATAAAAATGGAAATGGAGAAGAGAGAAAGGGAAAAGGAGAGGAGAAGAAGGGTGAGAGCCACCGCCCAGTGGAGGACAGCGGAACATGTCCTGTATCTGATGGGACTGAAACTGAATCACAGTCAACGTTACGTTTGGAGGAGAAAGGGTGAGAGAGGCTTCAGAACAGCAACCCACCTGTAAATCACGGAGGTGGCAGCATTTTCATGTGGAGCTGCTTTCCTGCAGGAGGAACTGGTGCACTTCGCTAAATATATTCCATCACAAGGAAAGAAAGGTGAATATACGTGGACAGAACATGAGGAGACTTCAGACAAACAAGTACAGACGAAAGTGTTCACGGTTCTTCCAAATTCACATATTTCTAATTGAGGCCAATAAAGTTATTGTTCTGACCTCAGATCTGATAAATTGTCCACAAACTGAATTCAGCTGAACCAGTTTTGTCAGGACCAAAGAACCAATGTTCCAGTAAGAGCAGCTTGATTGATACCATAAACTGACCTTCACTTGTAAAGGCCAGGGCGGGGCAAATATTCTGGAAGATAACAGCGTCATTTGATAAACATTTCTGTCAATCATCAGAAGCAGTTTATTTAACTTTATATTTAGGGGTGTCAAGTTAGCGCGTTAATTGTGACTAATTAATTACAGCCATATTTAGCGCGTAGTGTTTTTTTTTAAAGATATTTTTGTGGCTCTAGTGGCCCTTTATTGAAGTTGCAGAGAGAGAGAGAATGGGGATGACATGCAGCAAAGGTGCAGGCCGGGATTGGAACCTGCGACCGCTGCAGAAGGACTGTAGCCTCAGTATATGAGCCGCTGCTTAACCCACTGCACCACCGAGCGGCTCGAGTGTTGTGTTTTTTAATCGCTTAATCTATTTTTTAATCTCTAACTTTACTTTTTCTGTTTGTGAGTTGCCTTTATTTTGAAATCTGTGTTTGTACGGTGGGCTTCTTGTCCTTGAGTTGTGGGGAATTTATACACTGTAAAACCTGATAAGTTAGTTGAACTCAAACGGTTTGAGGAAACCGATCGCCTAAAACCATTTAAGTTTATTAACTCAAACAATTCAAGTGTACAAAAATATTCCATTGAGGTTCAAGTAACTCAAATATTTATTGTTAAGGTAACTTGGTTAAATAAATTTGATAGTACCATTTCATTCTGTCAACTGAACTTAAAACTAATACGTATTATACACTCATATGTAATATTTCCTTCAGACTTATTTAAAAAGTGTTGATTGTATTAATTTGCATCAAGCCAGAATAACTTAATTGAATCTTCTTTACATAAATTGTAGCACTTAAGTTCAAGTTACTCAGTTTTATTCCTCTAAATTAAATTAAATTATCACATTCTAGTGGTCACAACTTCTAGATCCTCAATTCATGTTAGGAAACTGATTGCCTTAAACCATTTTAGTTGTCATAACTTAAATAACTCAACTTTAAGTTGCTTTAACACAATACAAACACAGACATCTTATACCAGCTTCAAACATTTATTTAATTCATTTTTGAGTTATCTTAACTGATGGCAATGAGTGACCAC
>NC_084597.1:42702130-42799630 GCF_033807715.1 Cololabis saira | reverse complement strand
TGGTTGTCCTTTAAGTGTTTCGACAAGTTTGAAGTGTTGCCTCCTTTTGCGAGACACACGTTGTAGCACCGCTTGCACTGCGGTGCGTCTGGTTCAGTGGCTCCCCTTATCGCTCCTTCTGAACCCGAAATATTTCCACACCGTACTTCGGTGCCCCATTTTGTCCACAAGTACAGGCTTTTCTTCGGCTGCCATCTCTATTTATTTCAACTTTATTTTCACCCGCTCTGTCTGTCTAACACGCGACTTCTCGTTTCTCTCTCCTCCTCCGCATGCGAGTGGGAGGGGGAGGCGGCTCTGCTTCTGCAACTACGTCACACTCGCTGAGCTCGCCGTGCTTAAAGAGACAGGCTCCAATTTACCAATTCGTTTGCATATAAAAAATATATAAAAGTACCGTTTGTTTTTAAATGCTGGTATAGTACCGTTTTCAAAACTCTAGTACCGCGGTACTATACTGGTACCGGTATACCGTGCAACCCTAGTGCTGAGCAATCAAAGCAATATTTTACAGTTTAACTGAGAAGCTTGTTAGTGCGCTCATAAATCTTTCTGTGACTTTCGGGTTATGGATCACCTTCAATTACAGTCACATTATGTATCTTTACTTGTGTTGTCAAAGCAGAGAAATGGAGCAGAGTAGCCAGTGAATGAAGAGCTGATGAACACCTGAGGCGTCTGTGAAGCAGCGGTGGCGCCGTACGGCGTACGGCGACTTAAACCACATTTGTGTCTGAGCCTCTGAAGCGTTTTTGAAGAGGAAGCTAACAGCTTTTATTTTTATAGCCCTCCCGCTTTCTTTGATGTGCTGGATGTTTTGTAATGTGTTTTTTATTAGATCTATAAAAACGGTGCAGGCCGTGATATTTTATAATTTTGCTTTTAGCTTTACGTAGACAAAGCTGCATGCTTTAGCTGCTTATTTTCAAGACAATGTGGCTTGTTCTGCTGTGCTAACAGACCACGGCGACCGGTTTTGGGTTGGCCCGTGTGTCCGCACACACGGCTCTGTGTGTGTTCTATGTCCATTTGCTAGTTATTTGTGTTTGTTGTTGGTTTATGTCTGGCTGAAGTTTCAGTTATCCATATGGTTGCTATGGGAACCTATATGGGTCAATGACGAATAAGGATTTTCAACAGGTCAATTTTAAAATAATAAAAAAAAAAGAATATCTATTGCAGTAGTTCAAACATTAAGAATGTTGTGTATACATAAATTCATATAAACATTCTAAATTAAGCGATTTCAGAGTTTTTTGTCAAGATAAATTGGCACTAGCCTTAAAAAAAGTTTTCAGTATTATACAAAAATGGTTGTTTTTTAATGGTCGCGCCACATGATATTTCATAAAATTATCAGTAAAAGTATCAGTCAAACTTTGTTTGTATATTATGATGGAAATAGAAATACAAATGTGTTGCAATCTTACACACTACAAGACACTTAGGAAATCATGCCAGATAGGTCAGAAGATTGATTTAAATACATTTAGAGTGATTTCAAAAAAAGTTTTCAAAACCACAGTCTTGGTCGGACGATCGCACCAAATGACATTTTGACGCTTAAAACAACCACAAAATCCCAAATAACTAGTATTTTTGTAAAATTCAAGTGAGTCCACATGTGGGACAGGTAGCTCATATATATGGTATTTTTTTATCCATTTAAACCTTTTTTGAATTGAAAAAAAATCTGTTTTTCACAAAATATAGGCGTCACGTCATTGACTCATATGCATACAATGCTAAAGAAATGACACTGAATGAGGTGAAGTGGCTTTGCCCCGCTGGTACGCAGGTTGGGGCAGGTTAGCCGTTAGCTGACAGAGGACTCCTCCGTCACGTCCGTCACTGGACAAACGCAAAATAATTTAATGACAAACCGAGACCCCCTTAGACGTTTGTGTCGATTGGATCCACATGTTGTTTGTGCTCTGAATTTGATTTGTTCAAAGGGTTAGTAAATCTAAACGTGGTCTAAATATGGTGTGGATGTGGTAAAAATGACATTTGAGCCTCTAAAGTCTCGACCAATGAAATTGTCTAATGGCTCTAGGAAAAGTTATTTTCCTTTTTTTTCCCCATTTTCTGCTTCTGATCTTCCTATTTCCATCTTAATGTATTATCATTTTAAATGAACTTGAAGCTGGATGAACCATATTTGATACATGAATTTCTGAGACCTCTGAACCAAACTATAATAACAATAAACATAATTAAAAAAAGATTTCATACATTAACAATGTATGTGAAAGAAACATTATGTAGAATCTGTTAAAAGCAAAATTGGGTATATTTTTAATTGCCATATATAATAAACACGTCAGACTTTAAAGGGTTTTAATAGTTGCTAATTTTCTATGATCAGGCTGGTATTCTGATGTGATGTTCGTCTCTTTCTCGGGTTTCTATGGCGACACCTGTAGTTGTATGTATCATGAGCCGCGGTAAACCTGCTCAGGAGGTGGAGGCACTTGTTGATGGAGGGAGGCGGGTGGATGAATGGCTCGATTATGCTGAGAAAATGAGAAGACATAGCCATCCGGCTGCCTCGTGACCGTCCTTTTAATAACCTGCAATCTCGCGGCAGGAGATTTGGGCCCGGATGGATCTGATTGATGACACATCAGAAATGTGAGGCCGACTGACCAAACATCTAAACACACAAATTATTAAAAAAGGAGGGGTCATTCTCTGCACCCTGGGAGGAGGAGGGGAGTGAATCACCTTTAGTTAAGATGGTATCATTCTCCAAGAGCAATTTATAGTCTATTGACTGGGGAAAGTGTCTTTTCAGATGTGCGGAAATTGTCTTACATTGCAGATGAGATCTGCTGCTTGACACCGGATTCAGGGGCAACGGCGACAGCAAATATCACATTAGCTGCCTGGGAGCAGCATAGATGATATCAGACTGTGTTTCAGCTCTGGACAAACACAAGCGCATATCGGCCCATCTCCCACACTGCCCCATCACCCCACGGCAGACTCCCACAGACACTGGAGAACCTGCAGAGCAGCAGGAAGCACGTCCTGGGTGGAGAGCAGGGATAGAGAGGGCGGGGGGCACTGATGTTGTTTTTGTAACAAACTCTGAGGATCCATAAAAAGATCTGAGCTCAGTCTGTTTTATACGTATAATGAAAGTTATCCCATCCATCGACATGGATATCTGTCAGAAACATAAAGACTATAAATCGATCTGTGTCCGGGTGTGTGTTGATGAAGGTTTGTGTACGTGCATGTGAGTGTGTGATGATCAGGCTCATTTGCATGATCTGATGGGTGGCAGTGGTCACTTCTATTGTTTCAATCCTATGAAGCACTTCTGTTGCACAAGTTGTTTTAAAAGTTTGTTGATTGCTTGATGATGAAGATGTGTTCACGGACAGAGGAAGAAGGGATGTTGAAACTGACGGTCCACCTTTTAAAGTTCAGACAACACTCTAGGCCCCGCAAGTTGGAGCTGTTTACCGAATACCAAAGAAAAGAAAGAAGAAGAGGGAAAGTAAGCTAGGATGATGACACCAACAAGGAAGGACCTGAGATAGTTGCTGCATGTCTAGTTGCTGTATTTGCATATGCAGCAGTGGTGGTGACGAATGTGAAGACTTTAATGCCAAGGGGGCGTCCAGAGGGATCATTGTGTCCTGCAGTGTGCCCAACAATCAGAAAATCGAAGCTAGAACTCGGAATGACATCACACGCATGTGGAAAAGTCGAAAAATTAACCTTTCAGATCATCAGATTAGCCGCTGTTAGCCGTTATTAGCAACACCAGTTTATGACAATGATGTTAGTGAACTCTAACCGTGGTGATAAGAAATTGAGAGTTCGGCTCTTCGCTCATTCATTCAAGCATCAGTCAATCTGCTGCTAACAGCTGGTGCTGGTCCACGATAGCACACATGGGGGAGTCTGGTTCAAATCTCACTGAGTTACTTGTTTATCAAGCAGGAATACATCTGATTGGTTACTGAAGGTGTCAGGCATTGATCATAACTCCATTATCTGTTAAATACACAACAAAGCCAGGATGATGTGTCACGATTTTCGGGTAATCTCCCCAGATTCTGCGAGTTCCTCTTTTTCCCTATTTGATCCCCTCCTTGTCTTCCTCCAACTCTGTCCTCTTCTTTCTAGTCTTTTCTTTAGCTTTTTTTGCAGGTGACAATCATCAAGTACAGTACAGTGTAAGTTTGTTCTTACTGACTGGACCGTCATGGTGCCTCCCAACTGACGCTACAGTCTGAAGAGATCTGTGTGGATGTGGTCGTACCTGCATGTTAGAGCTTCTTTGTTTGGGGGACTAATTCCACTGGAGTAAGGCTCAATCCACCTGTAGTCCCAACCTGTAGCCATCATCACCCATCAGGCATTTAGCCAAGCTTCTCGTGGCGACAGTCACAGTTTATTCAACAAACTTGTAGTTGGAGTCAAAGTCATTGAAGAAAAATCTGAGTCAAATTGTCATCTTTTTAAGCAGACACAATGGCTTTAAACCACATTTAAAGCATCTATAAGCAGATATTTTCTTGTTACGTTGAATAACACTTTGTCCAAAGTAATTTACAGAGAAATCAATCAAAACTTACGTGAACTGACAGAGTCCAGTAAAAAGATCTGTGTGGAGAGCCTCGACACGGTCCGGTCGGCCACTCTGTCTTTTCCTGTTTGATACAGAGATCAGTCTGAGTCCTCTGGACTGACCTAAGGAGCAAGTGCCTCTGGATGTTGGTCTATATATGTGGGCCTGCAATGGGCTGGTGACCTGTCCAGGTGTACCCCTCCCTTGTACCTGAAGGGAGCTCGGCTGGACTCCAGCAGATGCAAGAGATGAAGCATGTGAGTTGGATAGAGTGACAACCAGACTTGCATCAGCTGTAGAACTGACAGCAGTCGTTGACCAGGGTTCCTACTCCACTACAGCAGGAATGCTGGCGAATGACTGCTGTCAGTTTTAGAGTTGATACAAGAATATAATGTAAATAATATAATGTAAAAAATATACCAGTAATTTAATTCTATGATGTTGGGTGGTTTGGGTGGTGGGATTGGTGGTTTGGGTAGTGATGGTTGGTGGTTTGGTTGGTGATACTGGGTGTTTTGGATGGGGATGTTGGGTGGTTTGGGTGATGATGTTGGGCAGTTTGGATGATGATGTTGGAAGATTTGGGTGGTGACGTTAGGTGGTTTGGGTGATGTTGGATGAGGTTGGATGATGTTGTGTGATGATGTTGGGAGATTTGGGTGTTCTCGTTGGGTGGTTTGGGTGGTGATGAGGCTGTGTACAAGCTTCACGACCGCTCTGAAACCACTGACTAGCAGATGCTCGCAGGCGTGGTGATGCTGGGTGGTGATGTGTGTTGAATTGAATGGTGATGTAGGGTGGTTTGGGTGGTTTGAGTGGTTTGAGTGGTGATGTTGGGTGAATTGGGTGGTGATTTTGTGTGTTTTGGGTTGTGACGTTGGGTGGTTTAGGTGGTGACGTTGGATGGTTTGGGTGGTGATGTTGGGTGATTTGGGGGGTTTGGGTGGTGATGTTGGGTGGAGATGTAGGGTGATTTGGGTGGTTTGGGTGGTGATGTGTGGTTTGGGTGATGATATTGGTTGGTGATATGTGGTTTAGATGGTGATGTTGGGTGGTGATAGGTTTGGGTGGTGACGTTCGGTGGGTTGGGTGGTGATAACGCTATTTCCATGCTTCAAGACCTCTCTGAAACAAGCAAATATTAGCAGCGGTGGTGATGTTGGGTGGATTAGTTGATGATGTTGGGTGGTTTGGCTGGTGATTTGGGTGGATTGGGTGGTGATATTGTGCTGTTTGGTTGGTGATGTTGGGCGGTTTGGGTGACGTTGGCTGGTTTGGGTGGTGGTGTTGGGTGGTTTGGGTGGTGATGTTGCGCGGTTTGGGTGTGGATGGGTGGTGCAATGGGTGGTTTGGGTGGTGATGAGGCTGTGTCAACACCTCAAGACTGCTCTGAAAGAGCCGACTAGCAGATATCTGGAACTGTGTTGATGTTGTGTGGTTTGGGTAGTGATTTTGGACAGTTTGGGTGACGTTGGGTGGATTGGGTGGTGAGGTTGGGTGGTCTGGGGGGTGGGGTGTTATGTGGTTTGGGTTGTGGTGTTGGTTTGTTTGGGTGTTGTTGTTGGGTGTTTTGGGTGGTGATGTTGGGTGGTGATATGTGGTTTGGGTGGTGATAGGTGGCTTCGGTGGTGACGTTGGGTGGGTTGGGTGGGTTGGGTGGTGATGAGGCTGTGGTGGTGATGTTGGATCGATTAGTTGTTGATGTTGGGAGGTTTGGGTGGTGATGTTGTGTGGTTTGGCTGGTGACATTGGGTGGTTTGGGTGGTGATGTTGTGTGGTTTGGGTGGTGATGTTGTGTGGTTTGGCTGGTGACGTTGGGTGGTTTGGGTGGTGATGTTGGGTGGTTTGGGCCGTGATGTTGTGTGGGGATGGGTGGTTTGGGTGGTGACGTTAGGTGGTTCGGGTGGTGATATTGGGGGGTTTGGGTGAAGATGTTGGGCGGTTTGGGTTGTGATGTTGGGTGGTGATAGGTGGTTTAGATGGTGATGTTGGGTGGTGATAGGTGGTTTGGGTGGCGACGTTCAGTGGGTTGGGTGGTGATGAGGCTGTTTCCATGCTTTAATTTCTGAGACTGATATTCTGCTGTAAAGTTACCAGCAAACAAATCAATTGTGACCAAAATGCATGAAATAACAACAACCACTCATTAAAAATCAATCAGAATTTATTTACATACGGGTATCAAAGCAGATGTAAATAAATACCCAAATAAATCCTGATGGCACACTACATTATTATAAAACCATTAATTAACTAGAAAAACAACAATCAATAAAAATGAAATGAAAGTTAAATGCACGGAATGAAAAAGAAATCAAAGCAATAATAAAGATGATACAGAACCTCTACAGTTCAAACGTGGCTGCAATGTTTAAAGAAGCCGGGGCTCCTGTGGTATTTAAAGATGGCGAAACCCTCTTTAAGCCACGTGCAAATCTAGACCGGATGGTGATCCCGGTGTTTTAAACCGTGATCAACTGGCGAAACGGCGCCACCAAATGAACAAATAACCGTAATATGCACACAGTAATCTCATTAAGCATAAATTCAGGTCTACACCAGTGACTGATCGCCCAGACCGCAGCTCACGCGTCCTCGGGAGTCCGGATCTGAAGCTGCAGGCTCCGTCGCCTGCGGGCGCGGTCCTGCAGGAGTTTCCCCATCAGTCTCCCGGCTCACGTGGGTCGGCTTTTGATCCCCCCCGCCGATCGCTTTCCTGGCGGGGATCCTCAGTTTCAGCGGCCGCCCAGTCTCTCTCCTGCTCCTAACTTCAAAGGAAAAGTGGCAAACAGTGGCTGGAGCAACCTCACACCGGCTCTCTGGTCCTGCGGCCTCAACACGCCGCCTCGCTGCGCACGGTTCCTCCCTTCCGAACGTCGGCTCGTCCCGTGTTGTGTGTCGCCGGGCTGCGGGAGGATCTCGCGGCCCACTGCTGGAGCTCCTGGCGGGTTCTGGCTCCTGAGTAGAGGACAGGGCTCGGAGAAAAGAAAGGAGTTAGGCAGGGAGACACAGTCCAGAGTGCAGCGCTCTGGGATCGGACCTTACGCCCGGCCCGGTTGGTGCGGGCCTCGACGGCTCCTTGAACCCCCCCCCCACAGCTCTTAAAAAGCTGCTGGACAGCAAAGCGCGTCCCGGCTCGGTGGCTGAAGAGAAGAGAAGAGGAAGAGTCTCGGTGCAGCACAGAGTTTTGTATTTCCGCGCGCTGCAATGACGTCATCAGTGCCTCGCTCGGGATTGGGGTGCGCGTCGCTCTCAGGCGCCGCCCCATCCCGCAAGGCATGCTGGGATTGTAGTTCATGGCAAGGCGGCCATTTTAGGAGGCACATTATAGCCGATTTCAGGCTAGGGGGGTTGACCAGGGTTTCAAATTTGAATATACATTCACAAAATGTTCATAAACACTTATAACTGTCCACATGATCACTGGGTGTGGTCCAACAGTGGTGATGTTGGGTGGTTTGAGGCGTGATGTTGTGTGGGGATGGGTGGTTTGGGTGGTGACGTTAGGTGGTTCGGGTGGTGATGTTGGGTGGTTTGGTGATGATGTTGGGAGGTTTGGGTGGTGATGTTGGGTGGGTTGGGAGGTGATGAGGCTGTTTCCATGCTTCAAGACCTCTCTGAAACCACTGACAAGCAGATGTTAGCAGCGCTGGTGATGTTGAGTCGATTAGTTGATGATGTTGGGAGATTTGGGTGGAGTTGTAGGGTGGTTTGGGTGGTGACATTGGGTGGATTGGCTGGTGATGTTGGGTGGTTTGGTTGTTGATGTTGGGTGGTTTGGGTGGTGATGTTGGGTGGTGACGTTGGGTGGTTTGAATGATGATGTTGGGTGGTTTTGGTGGTGATGTTGGGTGGTTTGGGTGGGGATGTTGGGTGTTTTGGGTGGTGACATTGGGTCGTTTGGGTAGTGATGTTGGATGGTGACATTGGGTTGTTTGGGTGGTGACATTGGGTGGTTTGGGTGGTGATGAGGCTGAGTCCATGCTTCAAGACCCGGTCCGAAACTAATGACTAGAAAATGGTTGGAGCGATGGTGATGTTGGTGGTTTGGGTGGTGACATCGGGTGGTTTGGGTGGTGATGTTGGGTGGTGATGTTGGGAGATTTGGGTGGTGAGGGTTTGGGTGACGTTGGATGAGGGTAAATGGTAAATGGCTTTCCAGCTGTACTCCTACAGCCCCAAAGCGCTTTACACTGCAAACATTCACCCACACACGCACACATTCACACACCAGTTGTCGGCGGAGCTGCCATACACAACGGCGCTGGCTGACAACCGGGAGCAACCGGGGGATTCAGTGTCTTGCCCAAGGACACTTTGGTGGACACAGGCGGAACTAGGGGTTCGAACCACTGACCTTCAGGTTCATGGGCGAACGCTCTACCAACTGAACCACCTTCCCATGATGATGATGTTGGGAGATTTGGTGTCGTTGGGTGGTTCGGGTGGTGATAAGGCTGTGTACAAGCTTCACCACCGCTCTGAAACCACTGACTAGCATATGCTGGCAGGCGTGGTGATGCTGGGTGGTGATGTTTGTTGAATTGAATGGTGATGTAGGGTGGTTTGGGTGGTTTGAGTGGTTTGAGTGGTGATGTTGGGTGGTTTGGGTGGTGATTTTGTGTGTTTAGGGTTGTGACGTTGGGTGGTTTAGGTGGTGACGTTGGATGGTTTGGGTGGTGATGTTGGGTGGTTTGGGTGGTGATGTTGGGTGGTTTGGGTTGTGAGGTTGGGTGGTATTAGGTGGTTTGGGTGGCGACATTGGTTGGTTTGGGTGGTGATATTGAAAATGGGAAAATTGCGTGGTGTTCAGAAAACGACGTGGCCTTCATTGACAATTCGGAGATCTTTTTTTGGGAAAAGCCCGGTCTGATTAGAAGAGACGGCATTCATCCCACCCGGGATGGTGCAGTTCTTATTTCTAGAAATCTAGCCAATATTATTAGACACTCCCCCTGACAATACAGGGTCCAGGCCAGGATGCAGAGGTGGAGTCTTACACATTTCTCTGCTGCTTCTCCAGGACCAACGCCTGCCAATAAAACTATAGGATTGCATTATGTAATTGGCGACTCTAAAACTGTAGGATTGCATATGTAATATTTTTATCCAGATTTCTTCCCCATTTTATCACCCAGGGCTCCTACTGTACCTAAGTGACATTCCTTTGCATTGCCATCCTCTACCAACCCCGGGAGGCCCTACACTGAGCTCAGGTCTCCTCCTTAACCTGAGGAGTGAACAGGCCGCTTCTTTTCACCGGACAGGGTGGGGTTTCTCTGGCCGGACGTAGCGCGTGGAAGGATCACTTTATTCTGCCCAGATCCTCCCCACCACATCTGGCGCCCCGGCTGGCCAAAGGGGTGTGTAGCCCAGGACTGTTGCATTTTTGTGAGGGTAGCTCACATTAGCTACCCAAGGGAACACGGGGAGAACATGCAAACTCCCCACAGAAAGATCCTTTCACCAACCCCACCCAGGGTGTGGGCACTGAAATCATGGGGGAACTAGCACGGATTCAGCACGGATTCAGCACCTAGCGAGAATTGAACCCAGGACCTTCTAGCTGTGCGACAGTTGCACTACCAGCTGCGCCACCATGCCCGTATTTGCAGAGTTTTTTAATGCACAAAAGATTTCCGGGTCCAATGACAATAAAGGAATCCGAGTCTGTATAGTGGCTCTTAGATGATCCTGTCTAAAGCCCGCCCCCACCCTGTTCGGTATGTTCAGTACCGGTGGAAATGGCTGTAAATGGGAGGGCCAACAGGCTGGCTACCTGGAGATTATCATTATTTAATGAAATTATGCTCCACAGAATTGATTAAAAATCTGAATATTGCTTTTTTCTTAGACATTACGATTTTCTTGTGCCATAATAGGTTTTCTCATATTCTTTTTCCTCTTAAATCACAACTTTTTTTTAAATTCTGTCTTTCCATTGAAAAAATCAGCTCTGACCTGTAAAGTTGATCATCTGGAAATATCATGTTTGTAAATCTGTACCTATTTGCTTGTTCAAAATACCTTGTGCACGTGTATGACGTGTGACGTTTTAGCTAACATCTGAGCGTTGTTCACACAGCTTCATCACTGCATGTGGCTTTATTGACGTTGCTGACATCAGATCCATATTTTAGTTAACGCCGTCTGAGCCTTCGCTCTGCTGATTTGGTGGGATTTGCAGGTGCTGCAGACACCACATGGTGAGCTGTTGCAGGACGCTCCGGCAATGATCACCTCGCTCTCGCAGACACACTCCAACTCCGCCTCCATGGCCACGCAGTGATTACATGATTACAGGAAGAAATCAGGCCTTTTTGCTGGAGAGTTTACACTCAGGCGGCGCTCCTCATTACCTCTCAGTCTGGGACTTTCTGGCGGCGATGGATCCTTCACTTGCCACTCAAGTCTATCAGTGTCAGCAGCAGGGCTCAGCCGCACACCCATATATTTGGATTAAACAGTCAGAGTCATTACAGCCGCTGCTATTGACCTTTTAAGATACAACTTTAATAGCTTTTCTCTCGCCTCTCTGTCTGTCACACTGTGAAACGCCACAGGCCGCCGTGCTGATGAAGTCCCCCTCAGGGTTTGCCTGGAATTGGAATCAAATACTTTAGATCCCCTCTTCCTCTGAGGTAATGCCGCCGGCTTTGTGGCGCAGAAAGGAGAAATTAAAGGAAAAGCACACAATGAGAATGAGGAGCAGGCGACGAGGATTACCGGACAGGATGCACATTTTCCAAGAGACTGGCCAAACAGATGGAGGTGGGAGTCGGGGGGGAGAAAATTCCCTCCAACAACACGAGGAGGCGTGGCACTCCTCAGTAAATCTTTGAAATCCTACAAAACAAAAACAGTGTGAATTAAAAAAATTAAATGATGAATCATGAAGCTCAGGTACTGGCAGATGTTCTTCAATAGACCCAGAGAACATCATCTATACCTGTTTATCCCTATTTAGGGGCGTGGGGGTCTTCTGGGGGTCCCAGCTCTCAAGAGAGGCCAGGTTAACCTTCTGAAATGCATATGAAAAGTCATGTTATAACAAAATAAATGTAATCAATTCTAAAGGAAATGATATATACTGAAGTTAAAATCAGGGTTAATGTCTTTAGGAGTCATGTCACAATGAATACACTGTGTAAACACATGAGAGTAATAATATTTACATCGAGTAGTTTTCAGATCATAGACCGTGTAAGAAGACCTGGTCAAGCCCTCCCCCAGAGGTTTTCTGAAGAGTTCTTTTGAAACACGGGACCATGCTGCAAATCAGTGGACTGAGGAGGCTGGGAAACCAGCTGATGCACACTCACTTTATGTCAATCACAGTTAACCATTTTAGCTTGGCTGACTATGCTAATTAAAGGTACTTTATTCTTATTACATCTGTCTAAACATCGTCATTTCAAGAGTCCCAAGCGAAACAACATCAGAAACAAGAACCGCTAGAGCTGAAAGCAGAGCTAGCAGGGTTGGTCACGAGATACCGGTTGCAGGACTTAGTTGCAGTCAGGCGATCCTAATTAGACATGAATTACTTGCTTTATATAATTTTACCTGATGAGTTATAAAAAGGAAATCCCCCATACAGATGTGATGGATCTGGAATCCAACTACGGAGTCCAAAACTGTTTTTTGTACTGGACTGTAATAATGTTTATTAACACAGAGGTGGATGGAGACTGGCTCACTGCTGGATCCAGACCCTACTGGTCAGTAGAGGAACTGTTAGTTTTCTTATTTTTAATTTGGCTTCTAACTGAAAGTTGAAATATGGCCTCTTGCTTCTAACATCCCAACATCTAAGTCCTGGTCCTGGTCCATGAAACTCTGCTGTAACTTAAACTGCTTTGATTCCCATCACTTTTGGTCCCTAACAAATTATATTAGATGGACTGATCTATTTCCGACATGTTCCTTTAATCCATTGATTAACTGTTATTGATCTTTACTTGGAAACAAACAGGACTTCCATCTCACGGTTCCACCGCAACCCAGTTTTGGGTAGAACCTGGTGTCAGTAGAACCTGGAGCTATGAAACGATGCCTGCTGTTACAAAAAACAAATGTTTCTCTATATTTTGAAGTTTTTAAATTTTAAAAGGAAATTCTGATGTTGTCTTTGAATTTAGTCGTTTTACTTTTGTTTGGTCATGACAGCTCATCCATGTGCCCATCCACGCCCCGCCCAGCTTTGGTCTCCACTACGAATTGGGAAGGAGGGGGAAGTGACGTATGCCGTAAAGCAGTCAAAGCCGTAAAAATGTGTAGTTTTTTAGTGTGGCAGGGTTCCTACCATGCTCCTCAAAGTTACATAGTGCCAGTGAAGGAGATACAGACCCCTCAGACCATGACAGAGGTTCATTAAACCTGTTGGAAGTTGATGTACTGTTGGGCGTTGCCCATATGCCCATGTGAACTCTGGACTTATAAATGTATGAACATTTTGTGATTATGAAGACCAGTAAAGCCAGACTTTAGCCCTTCTTCCTGAAGTCAGAGTTTATGACCCCCTGCTGCTAACTTCTGGTCATCTCGGCCTGGCTCGAGATAGTAAGTTTATGACCCCTAGAGGGGGGGTCAAAACAGATCAAAGCAAGCAAGGAAAGTTTCTGCCAGGGAACAGACTCCCTGGGGATTTACGACACCTGGGGGGGCCGGACGCAGCGGAGCCCGAAAACCAGGCCTCAAAATGGTACTGTTTCTTTGAACAGACCCAAAAGCTTTAAATACCAGCAACCCCCCCCAGCCTGAAACCCGCTTTAATGTGCCTCCTAAAATGGCCACCTTGCCATGAACTACAACCCCCAGCATGCCTTGCGTGGGGGGGGCGGCGCCTACAAGCGGCGCGCATCCAATCACAAACGAGGCACCGATGACGTCACCGCAGCGCGCGTACGATCAAAACTCTGCAGCTGCTCCCGTTCTCTCTCTTCCGATCAACCTCTCATCCTGAGCAGCTGGACCTTCTGGCTCCGGGCCAAAGGTCCCATCTCCTTTTCTCCCCCCGGCTGGGGGGAGTTGTAAGGCCCGCATCGGATCGGGCCGCTCCGTTGGACCTGCGGTCCACGGAACCGCGGTCTCCGACCTCTCACTAAAACTCTGTCATCTTTAAGTTTTACAGATCCGAGCTCCTGACGCCCACGCGCTCCCGGCAATCAGATTGGGACACAGCTGCGACTGAACGCTCCGACTGAAGCCCCCTCCCCGCTCCGAGCCCCCTGTCTGCTGACCGCGCAGGGATCGGGATGGACGGCCGGCGTCTCGCCCGGTTGTGAGCTTTCCCGGGGCCCGGACGGCCGCGCGTCGGCGACCGGCGAGCAGGGAAGCACGGCAGGAGAGACCGGTCCCCCGCCGCGCCTAGGAATGCGTGTGAGCCTCCGTTTGGTCCGGAAGCATGGCCCGGCACGAGGCGGCCCCGCCGCTGTCTAATCCGTTTCAGGGGAAGGGACGGGACGTGAGAACCTGACTGGGAAACCCCCCAGCAGGACCGCGACCCGCAGTCGACAAAACCCGCAGGCACCCGATCCGGATCCCAGAGGAGACGTGAGCCTGTGAGCAGTGATCAGTAGGACTAAGAGCGGTTCAGAACTGTGTGAAGTCGTGATCCCTGTTTATCAGTAACTTAAGAGCGTTTTCAGAGCTAAATCTGTGTTCAGAGCTGAGATTATATCAGCATCATTATCAAGACTGTTGTCATTAATTTGTAGTCACCACTTTCTGCTAGTCATTCATGCTTTAAAGCACCGTTTCGCCAGTTGATCACGGTTTAAACACCGGGATCACCATCCGGTCTAAGTGCACGTGGCGTGGTTATAGTCCCGCCACCTTTAAATGCGGCAGCCATCTTTATGCAGCCACAATGTTTTAAACCATAGAGGTTCGTTGATATCATGTTTATGATTGCATTTGATTTCTTTTTCATTCCATGCATTTAACTTTCATTTCATTTTTATTGATTGTTGTTTTTCCAGTTAGTTAATGGTTTTATAATACTTAAGTTCTGCCATCAGGATTTATTCGGGGTGTTACGTTACCATCTTTTGACACCTGTATGTAAATAAATTCTAATTGATTTTTAATGAGTGGTTGTTGTTATTTCATGCAATTTGGTCACAATTGATTGTTTAAGCAGAACCAGTGTTCGGATCTCACTCCTTCAATTGTTATTCTGTAAGTGATAGTAAGATTTACTGTTCTGCAGGATAATTCCAATCATATGAGACTGATTTTCTGCTGTTTAGTTATCATTTTTCCCTGGATTAAGGCCCCGGGGTGGTGCCCCTACGAGAATTATTATCATTTTGGTAATTCAATTTGATAAATAGTCAACTTTATTAATTATTAATAATTCTTTAATAGAATTATCATTAGCCTTCGATAACTGATCAGCTTAGCTACCTGAGTTGCACAACAGTACCATCACAATGATGATGATGAAATATTAGATTAAGCTGGAAAAGTTACATAGTGCTGCTTTAATGAAGGTAATAAATGAATTTCTCCTGAAAGCAGCAAAGTGAAAAGTAAAACTCCTGATGTCTGCTGACGTTATTCAGATGGTGTTGCTCTGTTTTCTCATATTTCCGAGTGTCCGTCCAGCTGTAGAGTAACTTTGGCTTCCCGTTGGGGTTAATATCCTGCTCCTATTCATCATCTCAGGTGTGTCTAAGTGCTGATGTGTGTGATGGAGGATGACTCACATGTACTGACAGCAGCCATTTGTAAATCACAGCTCAGCGCCGGGTCGCAGCTTAATCCCTCCTCTCACTTTATATAAGAGGAAGATAATGCGATAGAACTTTTCTGAACTCGTAACCTTTTATCGCCGTCGGCCTCGGCGCTCTCCCACCTGTCCGCATGGCTCTTATTGTTTTTGTGCTCGCACCTGCCCTCACGGCCCGCTGCGGCCCAGTCCTGTTATTCACTGTCTGCAGCCATCAGCCTTTTCCAATCTCACCATCAGGGAAGTCGCAGCTCTTTGTACAAGTGCCTCCAGTAATTGAATTTGCTGCAGAAATAGCAGCCTGGAAAATTTCATTTTCGCTCCTGGTGTGCGTGTGCGTGTGTGTGTGTGAGAGAGAGTGTGTGTTGCCCTCTTTCCTAACTGATCTATTCTCCCCTTCATCTCCCAGCCTCTGTGCTCTCTCCATTTTGGACTCCACTGCTCCTCTATGTTCACTCATCCACCCACAAAACCACAACAGCACCACTGGGAGCCCAGATGCTGCTGCAGAACTGAGCTGAGCCCTTCTCCAGCTGGAGGACGACCGTTCCTCACGTGCTCTCCAGACCTGTTGATCTGCAGTCCAACTAACTGGACCTGAGCGCCTGTCACCACCTCAGGAGAATCACAACCACTTCTCTTTGGTGCTGTCGGGTGTTCACATGCAAATTCTGGAATAAGCGAATCAGAGATAAGAAACAAAGTCTGTACTGCGTCGGCGAGGAGGAGCGGCTGATATTTTTCTGTCCATCAAACCAGCAGAAAAGCTCAAACTCACACGTTCACCACTAACAATAAACGGACCATGAACACAACGTAACATTTTTTAAAAGCTTAAAGAAGATATTTACTCCAGCTGCTGCTCAGTTACGTGAAGAGAAATAATAAAAAACAAAGTATTTTATTGTAATTATTACATTTTTAAGCTAAATGGAATCCACTTGTTATTTTTGACTCCCTCTAAAAGTTTTTAAACAATCAAGCAGTCTGAGACAGTCCTGTATGTGCAGGACTGTCTCAGAAAATTAGAATATTGTGATAAAGTCCTCTATTTTCTGTAATGCAAAAATGTCATACATTCTGGATTCATTACAAATCAACTGAAATATTGCAAGCCTTTTATTGTTTTAATATTGCTCAACTCAAATATCCTATCTCAAAAAATTACAATATTCTGGGAATCTTAATCTTAAACTGTAAACCATAATCTGCAATATTAAAATAATAAAAGGCTTGCAATATTTTAGTTGATTTGTAATGAATCCAGAATGTATGACATTTTTGTTTTTGTAATTGCATTACAGAAAATAAAGAACTTTATCACAATATTCTAATTTTCTGAGACAGTCCTGTACTTGTGTATGTATACTGTCAGAGGTATTTGTGCAAATATAAACTTTATGTTTATATGGATCCACAAATGCAATATAATTTACATTAGTAAAATCGGGGGGGGGGGGGGAAATAATTCATAATTCTGAAGTTAAGGAGGCTTTTATGTAGGCATGGCGATGTGTCACGATCATTTACACATAGCAGAAACACTGCATTCAAGACTGAGCAAATGTGGGTCGTAGGCAGCGTCACAGGAAAATGAGGGGCTACTGTTGTGCATCTTTACAGGCCAGAGACGCCACTGAGCGCAATCGAGAGTTCCTCCTGAAAGACACAGTAAAGTGCACCTCTAGAGGGGCCGAGTGGTATTACAAGACCATCAACAGACTCGTCAGACTCGTGTGGGCAGATGTGTTATTACTGCAGAGAGCTTCTTTAACAGCCATCAATTAAGATGCGAGTACCGATCGTCAAAGCGTACAAAGTTTTTCAGAAACAGCAGCTCACAGTTGAATGGCTTCATCCAACAGGTACTTTAGGGAAAACAAACCACTGAAACCGTGTATAAGTACACAACATTCAGACCTTTTCTCTGATGTGCTTTGTGAGAGCTTAACATGTAAGTTATAGCGCCCCCTAAGGGTGATGGACAGTACCACGTTTTGTCAGGACTGGATAAATAAATACAAAATGTAACTTTGAGCCAAAAGTATGACTGGACCTTGAAACAATAAAAACAATAAAAACTGTCTTTGTCACCACATCCTTGAGATGATTCCTTCTGAATCTGTGAAAATCACGAACTTTTGGTTTATTTTGACTTTTTTTCGTTTTTTTGACGTTTTTTCAAAACATTTTTTTTTTTTTATAAACATCAGAAATGGACGGAGAGTTGTGTTGAGTTTGGGTCCTCTCAACGAATTAGAGTTAAAGGCCTTAAAGTTACTGACGTTATAAACTAATGTGTCCATTAGTATGACGGAGTATTAGGGCCAAACTAAGACAAAAAAAGAATTGGAACTTACAAGTCATAATATAATGAGAATAAAGTCGTGAAATTACGAGAATAAAGTCGTAATATTATGAGAATAAAGTTGTAATATTATGAGAATAAAGTCGTAATATTACGAGAATAAAGTTGTAACGAGAATAAAGTCGTAACGTTACAAGAATAAAGTTTTAATATTACGAGAATAAAGTTGTAACATTACGAGAATAAAGTCATAATATTACGAGAATAAAGTCGTAACTGTCAGTGTTTGACATTTCCCCCAGTTTGTTTCTGTTTTGTCCCGTCTGTGTCCCATCTGCCCTGATTGTCTGCACCTGTGTCTCGTTATCCCCTGTGTATATATTTAGTCTTGTCATTCCCTTGCTCCTTGTGGTTCCGTACTGTGCTTTCCTCCATGTGTCCTGCCAAGTTTTTCCATCCAGTTTTTTGATCCCTGTTTCTGTGTAGTTGATCCTGCTAAGAAGCGCTTTGGTTTTTGGTCCTTGCCTTTTTTATAGAATAAACCCTTTTTTTGAACTCCTGCCTCTCGCTCTCCTGCATCTGGGTCCTCACCACACCAGTCGTGACAGTAACATTACCAGAATAAAGTCGTAATTTATGAGAATAAAGTCGTAATATTACAAGAATAAAGTGGTAATTTATGAGAACTCTAACAGGAAGAGCATCTTCTCCCTGTGTTAAAATGTTGAATATTGAGCATCTTGTGAGTTATATTTATATATTTATAATATATTTAATATTACGACTTTATTCTCGTAATATTACAACTTTATTCTTGCAGCATTATGACTTTATTCTCGTAATTTTACGACTTTATTCTCATATTATTATGACTTTATTTTCGTAATTTCAATTTTTTTTTCTTAGTTTGGCTCTAATACTCCGTCGTACATTAGAGCAGCCACTAGTGGACACTTTGATATTTCGTATATATATAAGTTTCGGTTACAGAGTGACTTATTTTGATGTAAACAGACCTGAGAAGCCAGCATGCCCCCAGCAGGGGGCGCTGCAGGGAGAAGATGCTCCTTCCTGCAGCGTCCTGTGGCACCCTGGTCCTAACCTCTCCGACCACCACGAGCCACAGATACACAGGTGGGAGAGGGGAGGCGGTGGAGGGGGGTCCAGGGTTTGTCATGGTGGCAATTTTCTCCTAAATACCTTCCACAAATAATGGTTTTCAGAATGAGCATTAACAGGGTTGATTACACGAAATGGCCCTTTTAATTTACAGCGGGCTCCTATTGATCACAGGAGTGCAGATTAAAGCGTTCAATGAAGCCGGTGATGAGGTATTAAGCAGCTGGAGCCCCCCGGGGGCCTGCGGGGATCGGGGCTGCTGCCCGGGGCTCTGCCTGTGTACAGTTATTCCCCTGTAATGAAGTGCCTCTATGCAGCGGCATGGAGCCCCGGCAGGAAAAATAGATTGAAGATGATGAGCTCTTCAAAGTCATTTCTTGCTCTCTCATTCCACCTCATGCCCGGCGCCTCCCGCCCCGCCGTCCCCCGCTCCTGAAAATGCCTCGGATTTACTTAGCCGGCCGGACCGATGCAATTTTTATGACCTTATTGCTTTTTTACCATGGTAATAGTTTTGAATCAATTTATCAATCTGCCGGAGCCATCAGGCATGTTGCCCTCAAAGATCAAGTCCGGGTCATTCCATCATTGCACTCCTGAGCACTGAGATGGAAAGATACCCCCACCCCCCGGCTACCCCATCACTGCCACCGGTCATATGAGAATGCTCCTCAAACAGCTTAGCAAACATGCTCTCACCAGTTTAGCCCCTCATCCAGATCCCCCACCATCACGCCGCCTTTAAAAGCCCACTGCAGAGATTTCTTATTATCTATCAGAGGGGGACCGAGAGGCAGCGCCACAATAAGAGCCACTCCAGTTTCACAAGAGTGTGTGTGTGTGTGTGTGTGTGTGTGTGTGTGTGTGTGTGTGTGTGTGTGTGTGTAGTACCAGCAGCTCCTTTAATTCTGCTAGGCCATGAATGTGCTCCCCCTAATCAAATGCTGCCAGTTTTAAATACGTTCACATAAATCTGCAGAAATGCTCGTCCCAGTTGCTTTTCCACTTTCTGGATTGATTTAACTTGTTTTCAGATCAATAACGGATTGAAGAGGACAATTTATTCTGGGGATTAATATGTTTAAATGAGCGTTACAGCTCTACTGTCCTTTGTTCAGCTTCAGCAAATGTCAATTAATGTTCCATATCCTCGCCGAGATCAGGCCTGAGAGCTTTCATTCAATTAGGCTGAATTATCTGAGGCTCTGTCTACTGTACGCCACATAATGCCACATCAGTAACGCGATAATGGCAGCGAGGCTTTGTTTCACAGCGCTGCACAGCTGGGGCTCCCCGGAGATGAAAACGCTGAAATGTTCCTCAATACATTTTTAATAGTTTTCCTTCAAACATTTGACATCAGTGAGTGTGGAAGCAGCTCATCCTTAAAACATCCTTTAAATGTTGAAACGGAGAGGGGGGTGGCTGCTGGTTCGCTGTTTGCTCAGATTAAGTCTGGATACTAATATGACGTCTGTTGCTGTTTGACCTGAGAAAACACAAATGACAAGGAATTAAGGGAATTATTAAGGATTTTTCTTGTGATGTCAAGCGAATAATTGCGTGATTAACTGCTTCAGAGCACAAATACAAATATTTGCAGGTTGCAAACACAATCTGCTGGAGCCTATCCAGCTGAGACATCCGGCTTGTCGCGAATTTGACGCATATCAAAAACAAAAAAAAGAAAAGGACACAGAGAACAAAAGTCAGGCGCTAAAATCAAACATCCACCACTAATGAGGTTGTCAAAGGGACAGCGACATGGTTGGGTAGAAAAAGATAATCTTACAAGGACAGAGTCTCTGAATAAAGAAGAAAAGACGTTCATCAATCTGAAAAAATGACATCCACAAAAATACATGCTTCAGCGTGATATTACTGAGGCTGAACATCTCTTCATCTGCAGCACATTTCATCAAACCTTCCAACAATATGAAGAAATCTTGAGCAAGGCTGAAGATCAATACTGGTGATCTTTTGTGTGTTGGAAAGTTTTTCACGTCATCCAAAAGCTCTGACATGGTGGAGGAAGACATATATGAACATCTCCATCTTCTTCTGGGTCAGAGCTCATTTGAAATTGATTGAAATGAAGTGGGAAACTGTCCTGTGGTCAGATGCAGCAAAATTTGAAATCCTTTTTGGAAACCATGGTGTGAAAGAGGCTGCTCCTCTCCCTTTTCACTAAGCCCTGTTCTCCACATTATCATGATTTTGTGTGTTTATATCAGGGGTGTCAAACTCATTTTGCTTGGCGGCCCGGATTTGACCAATTTTATTTTCACATTTTTTTTTCTAATTTTTTTTTTTACTATTGTTATCTAATCCAATATCAGTTTAGTTAATTTTAAAGTAAATATGCACTTTGTTTACACTCTTATTATGTAAAATATATTTATTCAGGATCTTTTCTTGAAATTTCTCGTTTTTTTTTCAAATTATGTAAGATACTTTTAATATCATTTTACAAAGATAAACAGAAACAAGTGTTTTTTTTGTATTTCGCTTTTTTATAGGAAATTTAATTAAAAGCAAAATCTTTTTATTACATCCGAGAGTGTTTTTCTTTGTGATTTAGAGATTTTTCCAGTACTATTAAGTGTATTTATTTTATTAGAATTGGCGCAAATATTTACGCCAGTGTGCCGAAAAAGTCAGCACTTCTTTTTTAACTGTTTTACTTTTGTCACTATCCTCGTATTCAAAACTGAAATTCTCCGAATAAATATCTTCTATCATCTTTTTTAGCAGTGATATTTTTCCTGTGAAAATATATAATAGTAGTCAGTTAATAAAAATAAATAACCGTCTACGAAGAAATAAAATCGGCAAATACGTTCTAGAAAACTAAAAAAATGTCGAAAACTGCTCTCTTTGTGGAATAACGATGGATTTGTAGAAGAAATATATTATGGGATATGCTGCGATTCATGGCAATTATTTATGCCTTCCTTTTTAGTAAATTAACATTTCGTTTTTTTGCGTTGGAAACTTCTCTTGTGCCGCATGAAAATCTCTCTCGGGCCGCACATGTGCGGGGGGGGGGGGGGGGGGGGGCTTGATGTTATGACTTGAGTTACTTTTGTTGAATTTCCCAGGATTCATTTTTGCCATTGTTTCATTAATATTTTTGTTAATAAACATCACTTTTTCAGCACATAATCCAGCCTGCTGACCTGCTTTTTGGCAACATCCCTGTAAAAGTTTCCAGTGCCAAATATCACCTTTAGCCCTGTGTATGGGGCGGCGGTGCTACACATGGGTTTCCCCAGACTGAAGAGAAGAACGTAGGTTCCCTTCCAGATGTATTTTTAGGTCTTTTAGGTCTTGCATAACTCATGATGCTAAACATACTGTATCCATTACAAAAGCATATCTTCACGGTAGAAGCTGCTGAACTGACCTGCCTGCAGTCCAGACCTTTGAGCAACTGAAAACATTTGGTGCGTTATGAAATGAAAAATACGACTTCTGACCAGCTCCAATCAGACAAGAACGGGACAACATTCCCTTTTTCGATTGATCCAATTGATTCGATTGATTGGTCTCCTCAGTTCCCAGACCTATACAGACGTTTGTGAAAAGACGAGGAGATGCCACACAGAGGTGGACATTGTCCTGGGAGTTTAGATCAACAAGGTCCAGACTCCACCAATCCATGGTGCAAGACTAGCATGGAGAGAATTAAGATTAAAGAATTATGACAAGCATTAACACTAGGAGTGTAACAATATATCGTGCCACGAAATTTCGAGATACAAAAACATCACGATACGTGTCGTAGAGGTGACAAACTGTATCGCGATATTGGGTTATTAATATTCATCTATTGTGTTGACTAGTGTAAGAGGAGATATATTATGTTAAGTTTATTTTGGTAATTCATGGTTCAGTATTTTATAAATATATTTTGGTATATTCTGATGTAAGTCAGGGACTATAGTTACATTAGTCAGCATACCTGTTGTGATTAATATGTTTTACATAAGGCGGAGTGATACCGGTGGATGTTCAAAATTCCTACTCTGTTTTTGGGTCATTAAAGTACACGCCAACTCCGAAGCCGTTGTCCCCGTCTTTTCTCTTACTCACGACCCGAAATAAGATTAATTTACTCAAGTAAGGCTTCACTCAACACCAGCCTTACACTGGTGGCAGCGGGTTTTGTGGATTCCTAACTTTGCTGTGTTTGAGTTTTTGCCGGGGATAACAAGCTACCGCCGATTTTCTTTTTTTTTTTGTGTCCCGCATCGTGGCCGGCTCCTGCTACGAGCTAACGCGGAGGTGCAGGCTCGGTCAGTGCACGTTGGATTAAAGAGGACACATATATAAAAAAAAAAAAAAAAAAAAAATTCAATCACCAAGATACGAACAAAGGACAGTGTTTGTGAGTAACAGAGACTGGCAAAGTGGATACTATTTCTGCTCTTTGTGGATTTTCAAACTGCTGCATATGGGAGATGTGCTGCTGTGGACTGATCTTCATGGGGCTGCATGGTAATTTTGTCAACCTGTTACTCTGAATGCAACAACATTAAAGCGGACCCATCTAAATCAACAAAAGCTAAGACTTGGAAATTATATGGGCCCATTGTGAACTGTAACTACAACTTTTGTGCCTCTGCCAGAGAAGAAAAAGAGAACTATGACCAGTAACAGTGACTCAGGGAACGAACTGCCTTTTCACCCTGGTCCCACTCATGCTAATATGTGGCAATACTGGAAAGATTTTCCTCATGTCTTCGTGGGAGATGGAAAGGAGGACTTTTCTAGATGGTGTAGACGTTTTGAAGTGGCTGTAGAAGCTAACCCCAACTCGGACGATGACAGTTTGGCTAAGCTGCTGCCTGCACGCCTGGGTGGTGCCGCATTTAGTTACTGGGACAGCCTACCTGATGGTACGAAATCTGACTACACTGCAGTGAAAGACAAACTTAAGGCTGTTTTTGGACAAACTGCTTATCTCACTACATTTCAAAGTTATGTCAACGCACGCACTCGCCTGCCTGGTGAGGCGCTTCCAGTGTTTGCTGCTGAAATTAGCCGACTGGTGGAGGAAGCTTTTCCCACATATGGACAAAATGCTAAAGATGGAGAAAAATTCAGGCGCTTCATTGCTGGTATTGAGCCTTATCTTCAGGTGCGCTGCCATGAACAAGGATTGACGACACTGGAATCTGCTCTCAAGTTTGCAGTGCAGATTGAGAATGCTCATCATGCCAGCAGGATGTTTTCAAGCCCAAACACACTACAGTGTTTTTCACAAGCACAAGTCTCGCCTGCTGTCCCTCCTATGATGCCCACTCACCTTCCTGTATCTTCTACCTCTCTTGGGATTCACTCTGCCACCTCAGATGATCTTCAGAAAATGCAGAGAACACTAGAGACACTTACAGACAGGGTGGAGCAGTTGCAATTGGAGGTGAAACGCCAGCAACGACAAACACAACATGGTTCATCGGATTATAGACCTCGTCAGCGGAGCCTCACTCCTGATAGTGAGAGGGGCCGCAGCCGTTATTATCCCTCTGACAAGAAATCCTACAGAGACTCTTCCTATGATCGATACTCACCTCATGATGGTTACTACAGATCATCACGGCATGAAAGAGACTGGTATGACAGACGGGATACCCGCACTCGCTCTGGATCACCTGAACACTATGCACGTGCTTACAGTCCATCACCCAGAGACTACACAAGGCGTGGACGCTCTCCTGACTGTCGAGAGGACAGACAACAATCAAAACGTTCCCCAAGTTTTGGACATGTACGGTTCCATTCCCCTGCACACACCAACTCTTCTCAGGGAAACTACCAGTAGTTGACAATGAGAGCCAGTTGTCAGCTACTGATTCTAACCAGGCTCAAAAGGACCACGATGACCCACCTACTGATGTCACCAGAGACTGTTTAGCTGTGGTTGACGTGTCAAGCAGGTATGTGTCAGTTGTGATTGAGAACACTGTTGTACATGCTTTTGTTGACACTGGGGCAGACATTTCAGTTATCAGTGAAGAGTTCAGGATGTCTACACCTTCACTTCATAGAAAGCCGATTATAAAGCAGTTTATTCCTCTCACAGGTGTCACAGGTGATCCTCTTGACTCTGTTGGTTCAATAACAGTAAATCTGAGTGTAACAAGTGCACTACCCTGTTTAAAGGTAGGTCCAGTTAATGCTCGGCAAAATTATCCCTTGGCTAGAATCAGAAGGCCCAGGTAAACTCGGGAGTGGAGAGTAAGACACTGAATGCAGCTCTAGTTTAGTAAACCAAAATTTATATAAATGCAAAAAATAGAAAATACAAATGGCCATTCACAACAAAGCATTCACAATATATACAGTTCCCTTCATTAATGTTTGCAGCGCCTCGTTCCATCCATTTCCATAAAGGAAAAATTCACTCACTGATACTAGTGAGGCTCGTACACAGGGCAACGACCCAATAATTGAATGTCCAACGGGGGGGAAAAAATAGAAGTCCGTGTTGGGAGATGAGTATGAAAAAAAATGAAGGTGTAGGTCGTGCAGGTGTGGCAAGAGTTAGGGGAAAAAAGCGGCTGCAAAATGGAGCCTCCTACCAGCCCGACCAGAGCAGTGGCGGTTCAGTAGGTTCCTCAGTCCTCTTTGTGCTTTGTGCCCAGGCTAGGGCTCTAGCTCACCATCAAACCTGGCCAATTCTGGGTTTTAAATCAGTGATATGGTTCGGCATTCACCCGCTCCGTGGCTCCGGCAGTCGGCTCCAATTCTGGGTTTTAAATCAGCAACAGTCGACATCTAAGCGCTCCAGCAACCAAATCTTCAACGTGTTTCTCTCCCCGCTCCAAACAAACAATTCCTCAGCGTGCGCCTCTCCCCCTCCCGCACCCGTCACACGGCTTAAACAGGTGTTGACGGAAGTTGACGGCGTGACGCAATGACGTCCGGCAAACGTACCAAAATAAAAGTCTTTCAAAATAAGAGTTTCAAAATAAAAGTATTTTCCAATCGGGTTACATCCTCCCCCCTTTAGACCATGCAACCCCTGATGCATGTTAGACGTCGTAAACTCGAGATTGCACGTCAGTTACTGCACCGGTACGAAGTGCTTCGTTATAAACGTCAACAAAGCCATGAAATAGTGTCTGTACAACCGAAATAAGCGGATTGCCTAATGTACCATACTGAAGGCGATTAGGAGGTTGACGCTGCCGAACAGAACGTTTGATGACAGGTTCGACGACCGGATCGGGTGAGTTTGGAGCATCAACCAATGTCGGAGGTGGATTGAACAACTGTTCACTTTGGCTGGGTGTCCCTGCTTGGCCGGGTAGCACTGGTTCTTCATCAGGCAGATCCCCATGAACACCGGCAGGTGGTATTCCTTCAGTTTCAGTTAAGTCTCCACCAGACTCCAACTCCTCTTCTCCCACAGGCAGAGAAGCGTCAGGCTCATCAGAGGACTCCCCATCACCAGGTAAGTGCACGGTTTCCGGAACAGAGACCACAGGCTCCTCCTCCGACACAGGTGGACCAACAGCCCTGGGTAAAGGCCGAGAACTAAATCCAGAAGAGGGGTCAACAGAAAAACCGGGGAATTGAAATGTGGCTGGCTGAATCCGGACTTCAGGCACATTCCACTCATCTTCCTCCTCAACTGGGTCTCCAATATCATCCAACCTGGCTGGTTTCTGGCTCCGAGTTCGATGACGACGAGGGGGTGTAACTGGTTCTGGAAGTGCGTCACCACATGGTAGTAGGAAGGGACAGGGAAGGAGTAAATCTCGGTGTAACGTACGAGTTGGTCCATCCACCCAGCTCTCAGGTCGCACTGTGTACACAGGCAAATCTCCAGCACGTTTCACAACGACATACACATCCCGCTCCCATTTGTCCTCGAGCTTGTGCTTGTCTGACATTTCGCACCAAAACTCGGTCCCCTTCCTCCAGACTTGACGGAGTGACTCGCTGGTCAAAGCGGGCTTTATTCCGTTCGCCTGATTTTATAGCATTCTTTGAAGCTAGCTGGAAGCTTTCCTCAAGTCTGGACCGCAGGTTCTCAACGTACTGAGAATGAGAGGCAGATGGATGCTCCCGCACAGGCAAGCCAAAAGCTAGATCCACTGGGAGACGTGGTGAACGGCCGAACATCAGCTCGTATGGTGTAAAGCCAGTGACATCGTTCCGTGTACAGTTGTAAGCGTGCACTAACGGTTTCACATAGTCTTTCCATCCAGTTTTTTGCTTGCGCTCCAGTGTCCCGAGCATGCTAAGCAGAGTCCTGGTAAATCTCTCAACTGGGTTTCCCCGAGGATGGTAAGGGGTTGTTCAGGTTTTCTCAATCCCAGCGAGTTGGCAAAGCTCCTTGATCAGCTTTGACTCAAAGTCAGGCCCTTGGTCCGTGTGGAGGCGTTCTGGTATCCCATAGCACACTATGAAGTTTTCCCATAGACATTTGGCCACTGTCTTCGCCTTTTGGTGTGCTGTAGGAATGGCTATTGCAAACTTTGTAAAATGATCAGTGAAGACGAGAATATCTTTTGTATTGCTTTGGTCGGGTTCAAGTGACAGGTAGTCCATGCAGAGTAACTCTAAGGGACGAGTAGTCCGGATGTTAACAAGTGGTGCTGATCTTTCTGGGAGTGCCTTGCGTCTCACACACCGGTTACAGGACTTGATCGTGGTTTCAATGTCTGCTGCCATGCGAGGCCAAAAGAACCGGGAGCGTGCAAGGTCCAAGGTCCGCTCGATGCCCATGTGCCCAATGTCATCATGCAAGCTTTTAACCACTAATGACCTCAGCTCCTCCGGTAACACCAGTTGAAACACGACTTGCTCTCCATCTCGCCTCTTTCGGTACAAGATGTCCTCTTGCAACTCGAGGCGGTTCAGCTCCCTCAGCAACAGCCCCAGGTCTGGAAGTTCTTGCCTTGCTGTTGGGGGAATCTTCTCTCCCGTCTCCATCTGGTGGATAACCTCTCTTATGACTGGATCAGCACGCTGCTTTTCCTTGAGGTCCAGGTGTGACACGGAGGGAACAACTGATAAGCCATGGAGGTCCTCGCTGGCATAACAGTCAGGGACAGCTTTAGCCGACAGGCTCAGAGACTCGACCAGGGCGAAAGGACTCCCCGCCGAGCTGCCCATGACAAGACAGCGATGGCAAACGGCGGAGACGATGTCTGTGTCGAGTTCTTCCAATTCACCAGGTGTAATGACATGTTCTGCAGTGAACTTCTTAATCAGGTCCCGATCTTTCTGTTGTATCAGGTCAGCAGAATGGCTGTGAGGGCGGCGTGATAGAGCGTCAGCGTCAAAGTTCTGCTTCCCCGCCCGGTACTGCAGCTTGAAAGTGTAGGTGGACAGGGCGGCAAGCCACCTGTGACCAGCAGCATCCAACTTTGCGGTTGTTAACAGGTAAGTGAGTGGATTGTTATCAGTCACTACCACAAAGCTGGCTCCGTACAGGTAATCATGGAACTTTTCGCACACACTCCACTTCAGTGCAAGAAATTCCAACTTATGTGCAGGATACCTTGACTCGCTCACTGACAGACCCCGGCTGGCATAGGCGATTACTCTCAGCTGACCGTCCTGCTCCTGGTATAAAGCTGCTCCCAGTCCGGTGGTGCTGGCATCGGTATGTAAAATATACTGCAGCTTTGGGTCAGCAAAGCCAAGAACTGGGGTACTAGTCAACTTCTCAATTAGCATTTCAAATGCACTCTGACAGGTGGGGGACCACCTCTCCCCAAACGGCTGTTTTGGATCCTGGATTCCTACTGGACTAGACCTTTTCTGGGCCTTGGAGGTAGGTGCATAGCCCCGTGTCAGATCATTGAGAGGTTTTGCAATGGTGGAATACCCTTTTATGAACCTCCGGTAGTATCCAGCGAAACCTAAGAATGACTTGAGCTCCTTCAGGGTTCTTGGAATTGGCCAGGATTTTAGAGCAAGGATCTTATCTGGATCAGTCTCGACCCCCTTCTCTGAAACAATGTGTCCCAAGTATTTAACAGACGCTTGGAAGAATTTACATTTCTCAAGAGAAAGCTTCAGACCATATTCTCCTAAGCGATGCAGTACCCTCAGCAACCTGCGCTCATGTTCTTCCAGTGTGTCTGAGAAAACAATGAGATCATCGAGGAAAACCAAAACTTCTTTCAAATGGAGATCTCCCATGCTCTTCTCCATTAACCTCTGGAACGTGGATGGAGCGTTTGTTACCCCTTGGGGCATCCGATTGAATTCCCAAAATCCAATGGGTGTCACAAAAGCCGTCTTAGCTTTGTCTTCTTCATTCATTCCAATCTGATAATACCCAGACTTTAGGTCGAGAACACTGAACCATTTGGACCCGGACAAAGCTGACAGTGACTCCTCCAGATTTGGCAGGGGATAAGCGTCCTTAACAGTCTGTAGGTTCAGTCTTCTATAGTCAATGCATAAGCGTATGTCACCGTTCTTCTTACGCACCACGACAATTGGTGATGAAAATGATGACTCAGATTCACGGATGACACCAGCCTCCAGCAGGTCCCTTAGATGCTGTCGGACTGCTTCAATGTCCTGAGGGTGGATGGGTCCGGCTCTGTGCTTGAATGGAGTTTCGTCATGCAACTTTATGTGATGTTTCACCTTGTCTGTGCATCCAAAGTCCATGTCACTGCGTGCAAAGACATGCGGAATCTCGTTGAGCTTCTCAGTAATTCTCCTCTTCCACTCCGGCGGGATAGGTGATTCTCCAAAATCCAACGTCAGAGCAGGGGAAGTTTCTGATTGTGACTGGCTTGTTGACACAGTGTGTGATAAGATCTGGGGTGAGACTGCCAATTCAGCGATGGTGGAGAGAGGTGGAATGGTCACGTCCTGGTTTGACTCATTGCTAAGGATGACTGGGATCTTCTTGTGGCCCTGGCTTGGGATCACAGAGTTCTTGACACACAGCCCACCTGGCAGTGGTGAAGCTGGATGCTCCACAAGCAGCCATTGACCCGGAGACAGCATACTGGAGTGGATGGAGCCATCTATGAGGGTGGTATGACCAGCAGGGAAAAACTGGTGATTTGCTGGCCAACTTAATCACTCCATCGCTGCCCATCTGGTGTTGCTGGTGGCGGATCTGCAGCAGTTTTAGCACTGCTGTGTAGCCATGGGCAGTCGGCTGGAAGTTGACGCATTCACCCCCCATATACTGACTGTATAGCGGCTCTAAGGTGTTCATGCCAATTAACACTGGGGACTGATGGGCTCCGACATCAGGAACAACAAGCGCCAGTGTAGAAATACCCAACTCTGCTCCCAGGAATTCACTGGGGAATGTGACCACCATCTCCACATATCCAATATAAGGAACTGCTTGTCCTGCGGCTCCTTCGACTTGCAGTAGATCACACAAGGATTTCACTGGTTGGTCGGCAAAATGCTGGTTATAGAATGACACTGGGATCGTAGTGACTTGCGACCCGGTATCCAACAGACAATCAAGTTCTTCACCAGCAATTTTGATGTTGGCTGTGCAGCGAGATCCAACCAAGCCCGTGGGTAACCTGGCTGGAACAGAGGGAGTGATCTGGGTTACTTCATGACATTTCACTTGGTTTCTTTGGTTGGGACAATGTGGGTCCACAACAGTTCCAGTTCGCCCCACTACTGGAACCGACTCTAGTTTAAATGATGTCTTGAAGGACTGTCTGAGTGCTGCCATCTTTTCTGCTTTTCAGTGAACTGCTTCCTCTTTGTAGCAACAAGTGCAGAGTTCGGGGGATTGTCACATTGCGGCTTGATATGCCCATCTTCACCACACCGATAGCAGTAGCCGGGCTTGGGAACAGAAGGCGGGTTCTTTGATGGCTTGCCCGCCCTCTGCCCCTCACCCAACTTACAGCCAGGTGTGGACTTTAAAGCGGATTGACTAGAGCTTGACTGGGATGCAGTGAGAATCGCCAGCTGCTTCTGTACATCAGCCAGTTGTTGAGCAAGCTGCTGCGTGATGTTGATGAGTGCAGCAATTTCTCCTTTCTCTGTACTGTCTGTGTATGCATACTGTGCATGGGCCGCGGCTCTGGGGCGGGATGAGCCGAGATGTTGCTTCATGCGGATAGTTTTTGCAGCTTCACGATCTTCCTCAGTTCGCAGAAGGAGCAGAAATTCAGCAAACGATGGGGGATTATGTTTCCGTTGTTTTAATTGGAGTTCTGTGATAAGAGAATTGTCCCAACAGCCACGGCAAAACTGAGTCAGTAGGTGTCGACCAAAATCTCTGTTCAAAACACCACCTCGTTTTACAGCCTGATTCAGCGCCACCTGCAGACGTTGCAGGTAGTGGGACGGCTTCTCCCCAGCATCCTGGAATGTGTCCATGAACTTGGCGTATAGCTCATCACCATCCTGCACCGTGCCATATGCTGAGTCAAGTAACTGTAAATACACCGTTGGTGGAGTGTTGGACCTCAGGTGCTTAACCACATCCGCAGCAGGTGGTAACAAGCTGTCAAAGATCTTACGTGAGCGCTGTAGATCAGACACTGCAGGATCCTGTAAGAGCAACTCAACTCCAGAACGCCATATGTCATAATCCGACTCGTTCTGAGGTCTTGGTAATCTCCCAGAGAAGGATCTGAGACGCTGTGTGGAATGCATAGTACTATCATCATTCTTGACAATATGCTCGACCACGTAGCGTTGCATTTCAGGTGGGTTGAGGTTGGCTTGTGACATGGCTGGAAAAGGGGGTCTTGAGGTGGGTTGATCTGTGATATCTGGCTGGACCTTTGCCCATGGTTCAGTGCTCCGACCTGAAGCAGTAGACATCAGGTGTGGGTCCAGAGGAGACTCAGCATCTGTTGCAATGGGATGGAGCCGAGAGACTGACTGACCAAGCAGGGACATCCCCCCCTTAAGGACAACCGCAAAATCTTGGCCGGTCAACTTCGCAACTTTTTGTAATTCAGCAAAATAGTTCTCAGTTTGCGACCTCCCTACCTCATCCGCGCAGACGGTAGATAAATCTAAAATCTGGTAGCTAACCTCAACGCCATCACACTTGTATATATACGGCAAGGTTGGACGTAACGCAGCTAACGCAGCACCTGATTCATATTCAACCACGATTGAATGGTGGAAAACCAAATTGGGTGCATCAATACACTCAAACTTCGAAACAGAACCGTACTGCTGTAAGAACTCAATTATCTCATCGTCTGTTTCAGTTTTTGTCGCTTCCTTTATCAAAACCGCATTAGAAATCTTAATACCAAGTTTCTCGAATATGTCCATTTTTCCACAACCACATGAATACCAAAAAAAAAAATATTCAGGCCTTTCTCCACTCCTGGCTAGCTCACCACTAAATGTAACAAGTGCACTACCCTGTTTAAAGGTAGGTCCAATTAATGCTCGGCAAAATTATCCCTTGGCTAGAATCAGAAGGCCCAGGTAAACTCGGGAGTGGAGAGTAAGACACTGAATGCAGCTCTAGTTTAGTAAACCAAAATTTATATAAATGCAAAAAATAGAAAATACAAATGGCCATTCACAACAAAGCATTCACAATATATACAGTTCCCTTCATTAATGTTTGCAGCGCCTCGTTCCATCCATTTCCATAAAGGAAAAATTCACTCACTGATACTAGTGAGGCTCGTACACAGGGCAACGACCCAATAATTGAATGTCCAACGGGGGGGAAAAAATAGAAGTCCGTGTTGGGAGATGAGTATGAAAAAAAATGAAGGTGTAGGTCGTGCAGGTGTGGCAAGAGTTAGGGGAAAAAAGCGGCTGCAAAATGGAGCCTCCTACCAGCCCGACCAGAGCAGTGGCGGTTCAGTAGGTTCCTCAGTCCTCTTTGTGCTTTGTGCCCAGGCTAGGGCTCTAGCTCACCATCAAACCTGGCCAATTCTGGGTTTTAAATCAGTGATATGGTTCGGCATTCACCCGCTCCGTGGCTCCGGCAGTCGGCTCCAATTCTGGGTTTTAAATCAGCAACAGTCGACATCTAAGCGCTCCCGCAACCAAATCTTCAACGTGTTTCTCTCCCCGCTCCAAACAAACAATTCCTCAGCGTGCGCCTCTCCCCCTCCCGCACCCGTCACACGGCTTAAACAGGTGTTGACGGAAGTTGACGGCGTGACGCAATGACGTCCGGCAAACGTACCAAAATAAAAGTCTTTCAAAATAAGAGTTTCAAAATAAAAGTATTTTCCAATCGGGTTACATCAGTATTGCCCACAAACCTATGACACATGCCCTCCAAGTTGTTAGGAACTGTACTAAACCACTGATTTTGGGCTGGGATTTTCTGGTTGCTAATGGTATTATTGTAAACCCACGAAACATGTCGCTCTTGGTAGATGACAAAGTTATCCCATTGGTCAGCCCACACCAGTATGTTCCTAAACTAACTGAGGTGACAGTATCCTCCTCAGTTGCGGTTCCTGCCATGTGCGAAATGGTCATCTCTGCTAAACTAGACACGGCACTTAAAGGACTGGTACCCAACGGCTATACAGGTGTGTTTGAACCACACTACACAAACCAATCATCTACTGGTTTTGCATGGGCTGTTGCAACAGCTGAACAAGGTTTCATCTATGTAAAAGTGGCTAATCCCTCTAGTGACAAAGTCATGCTACACTGTGGCACACAGATAGGAACTTTTCATGCCACTTCTGGCAGTACCAAAGATGAGTACACTGTAAGGGAAAGCTCTGTTTGCAATGTAAACATTCAGGTGCCCGTGGCATCCAAGCCATTTGAACTACAGGATTTTTCAAACCCCGACCTGACAAGTGCACAAAATAGGAAGCTGAAAGAGACATTGCACTCATTCTCAGATGTGTTCAGTCAGCGCTCACATGATTTTGGACGGACAAACCTGGTCACACACAAAATTACTACCACACGTGACATTCCCATCTCACGAAGAGCCTATCGTACCTCTCCTGCGATGAAAACGGAAATTCACCGTCAGGTGGAAGAGCTTAAAGCTAACGATCTAATTGAGGACAGTGCAAGCCCCTGGGCTAGTCCGGTAGTTATGGTGAAGAAAAAAGATGGTACGTACAGATTTTGTGTCGATTTCAGAAAGCTGAACTCAGTTACCATCACTGATGCGCATCCTCTCCCTAGAGTCGATGATAGTTTGGATGCACTGTCTGGCTCTCAGTTTTTCTCTACCATGGACATGTCAAGTGGTTACTGGCAGGTTGAACTAGATCCTGCAGACCGACCCAAAACAGCATTTACAACAGGTGATGGGCTCTACCAATTCAAAGTGATGCCCATGGGTCTGAAAAACTCACCACCAACGTTTCAGAGACTAATGGAGCTCGTCCTGAGAGGTCTCCATTGGACGACGTGTGTTATTTATCTCGATGACATAATCTGTATGGGGAGCAACTTTGATGATCACCTTAAAAATCTGACAGACATTTTCACACGGTTCAGACAAGCAGGTTTGAAGCTGAACCCAAAGAAATGTGACTTTTGCAAATCTGCAGTCAAGTATATGGGCCATATTGTTTCACGTGATGGACTGGCACTGGACCCAGTCAACTGCCAACGCATATGTGAGTGGCCTGTTCCAAGATCACCCTCTGAGGTTCGAGCATTTCTGGGTTTGTGCTCTTATTACAGACGTTTTGTGCACAAGTATGCCTCCATTGCTCATCCTCTTCACAGACTCACTCAAAAACAGGTGTTATTCGAATGGACAGAAGAGTGCTCCACTGCATTTCAGACATTAAAGGAGGCACTCATCTCCCCCCCTATAATGGCTTTTCCCAACTTTCATCAGCCATTTATCCTGAGTACAGATGCATCTAACTATGCAGTTGGCGCAGTTCTCTCTCAGGTTCAAAAGGGACAAGAAAGGGTTATAGCGTATGCTAGTCATGTTCTGACCCGCGCAGAGAAAAAGTGGTCTACATATGACAAAGAACTTTGGGCCATTGTCTGGTCAGTCAGGCATTTCAGACACTATTTGAGTTGTAATCCATTCACTATCATCACTGACCACTGCCCCCTTCTCAGTATAAGGAAGCTGGATGTCACACATGACCCTACAGGACGACGAGGTCGTTGGGCTTTGGAGTTAGATCCATATCAGTGGACAGTAATACACAAGGATGGAAAGAAACACACAAATGCGGACGCTATGTCACGGATCCCTCCCTCACAGGGGGACACAGCAGTCCTAAAAGACACAACACCTTCTCTACGGGACGACCGTGCTTCTCCTGTTAGACTGGATACGCCTTCTTCACTTCCGGCGCTGCAGGACATGCCAACGCAGCCGCCATCTGTGGTAAGCACAACAGCTCAGGTTTGTGTATCGCAAGACAGCTCTGTTATTCGGACTGCTAACGCAGATGTTGACTTGTTGATAGACACATTCTCTTATCAGGGTAATGACATTTTGGCTGAACAACTTTCTGATCCCATTCTTTCAGATGTGTACACCTGGGTACAGCAAAACGAACGTCCGTACCTCAGACATGTAAAAGGGAAAATGCAGAGAAAACTGTGGTGGCAGTTCCCCAAACTTGTACTGTGTAATGACTTGCTCTGTCGGAAAGCCCACACTGCACCAGGACTGCCAGCTGTGTTTCAGGTGCTTATTCCCAAAACACTCATCACAGAGACAATGAACATTTTACATGGTAACCCCTGCTCTGGTCATTATAGTGCAGATCGCACATTCAAGAAAGCTCTGACTATGTGTTATTGGCCTAGCATGAGGGGTGATATTGACAATTTCTGTTATGTGTGTCATACATGTGAGGCTTATAGAAAACCTGTACCACAGCTCAGGGCTCCCTTACAGTCGATACAGGCTGAGAGACCATTCCAGTTTGTGTGCACAGATATTACTGAGCTGCCCTCCACTTCACAGGGACACCGTTATGTTCTTGTAGTGCAAGACCACTTTACAAAGTATGTCAGTGCATTCCCTATGTCAGATCAGAAAGCGGCTACTGTGGCCCAACTACTGTGTGAACGTTACATTCCTGAACATGGGGTTCCAGAAGAACTTTTTTCAGATCAGGGACGACAGTACGAATCAGATATTGTCCAAACAATATGTCAGAGACTGCACATAAAGAAGAAAAGGACCTCACCATACCACCCTCGTGGTAATGGGATGGTGGAGAGATTTAACAGGACTTTGAAAGAACAGTTGGCTAAACTCATTCATCAAAATGGTGGTGAATGGGATCACTATTTGCCAGCAGTGGTTCTCTCTTTTAACTCCACCCCACACTCAAGTACTGGTTACTCACCTTATTTTCTGGCTCATGGCAGAGAGCCTCGTCTGCCTGCTAATGTGACTCTGTCCACACCAGTAGTTTCACTAACACCACAGAACTATGGTGCAGAACTAGTGAAACGGCTTGACACCGTTTTCCAGGCTGTTCGCTCTCATCGTGAGGAACAGAGACTCAAGCGTGAGTACTACTTTAACAAGTCTGAAAGATTCAAGCCTTATCAATGTGGAGATCTCGTTTGGATGGATGATCCCACTACACAGAGGAAGAAACTTGACCCTAACTGGACTGGACCTTACAAAGTTGTCTCCTCAGACGACAGGAGGCTCTTATATGAGCTAGTGGATTTGAGACGTGCTGGGGCTGGACACAAAGTGGTTCACTATGATCGCTTAAAACCATATAGATCCTCTGGGGTTACATCCCCAGCACAAGTGGAGAAACCTGTGGTTTCACGGCATATGGAGACTCTTCCCAGGTATACCGCGTTATCTGGTTCACATCCCTTACATCACGGACTACCTGAGACGGGACAGGTTGTTGCCCCTGCCTGTCCCTCTGTTCCCCTGCTGAGGAGACCATCAGGTCGGGTCTCTCATGTCCTGCCACAACCCAACCAACAATCTGTTGCTGCTCCAGCAGTATCTGGTGAGACACGTGGCTCCTCTACAACTCGTTCGGGACGGGTTGTTCGCAGACCACAGAGGCTTTTGCTGTGAACGCCCCCCCCCCCCATCCCACTCACCTGACGGAAAAGGGACTGTTTTGCATCTAATATGGACTGTTGTTTACATTTGGTGGGACACTGTTTGAGTTTTCCACTATGTTATGACATGGTCTTTGTTACAAAAAAAAAAAAAAAAAAAAAAAAAAACATACATATCTTTGAAAAAAAAAAAAAAAAAAAAAAAGAGTTATGTGGTTGATGTCATTTGTCGTGGTTCACATTAGTGGTTATTTACATTTTCTGATTACCTGTCAGTGTAAGTTATTTTCTTGTTCGCTTTAGAGATGAGATTTATTTTTCATAACTGTTGAAATGAGGACATTTCATTTGAAGAGGGGGAAGAATGTAAGAAGAGATTTATTATGTTAAGTTTATTTTGGTAATTCATGGTTCAGTATTTTATAAATATATTTTGGTATATTCTGATGTAAGTCAGGGACTATAGTTACATTAGTCAGCCTACCTGTTGTGATTAATATGTTTTACATAAGGCGGAGTGATACCGGTGGATGTTCAAAATTCCTACTCTGTTTTTGGGTCGTTAAAGTACACGCCAACTCCGAAGCCGTTGTCCCCGTCTTTTCTCTTACTCACGACCCGAAATAAGATTAATTTACTCAAGTAAGGCTCACTCAACACCAGCCTTACACTAGTAACGACCGCGCATCGACCCGTGGACCAAAATCTTCCTCCGCTCAGAAGAAACTAGGACCGTTTTGGTCCCGATCACGGGACTCTTGCAGGGTTTTGAGCTCTGAACTTTTACTTATGTAAGGCTGGTGTAGAGTTAAGCCTTACCTTATTAAATTAAACCTTTTTGGGGTGGTGAGTAGGATAAACACGGGGACAACTTCTGCTGAGTTCCAGTGTACTTTAATGTCCCTCAACAGTGTAGGATTTTAGAACATCAACACAGCACCTAGTGCCGTACTGTGGCATATCACTCCGCCCAATCTAAAACAGACTAATCACTACAGATAAACTGACTAGTGTCATTATAGTCCCTGATTTACATCACAATATAAAGAATATATTTATAAAATAATGAACCCTGAATTACCAAAATAACCTTCTTAACAAAAATAAATCTCCTCTTACACTTATAAGGTGAGCATGAATCAATCTTTTTCATGATGTAAAATTGTATTTATTTATTTACTTTTATTTATTTACTTAATTTTAGTTGTTAAATTTCTGGAAAAGAAAAAAGTAAAATCATACATGAAAAAAAACTATTCAGTTTGTGGCAAAATATTTGTACTTGTATGAAACTGAAGATGCATAATGCAAACCTGACATTTACTTTTAGTTCAGTCTGTGGAAAATGGTTGGCCTGGCTTTCTCTTTAAAACTTAAACAGTTATAAAGCATTACAAACTGTAACAATAGGGCAAATGTACAGCATTGTTTTGTATTTTGTGTCTTTCAAATAAAAGACCATTTTTTCCAGTCATATGTTCCTCATTCAAGGTTGTTAAAAAAATACTGCTATAATATCGTATCGTATCGTTATCGTGACCTCAATATCGTGTATCGTACCGTATGGTGAGATTAGTGTATCGTTACACCCCTAATTAACACCAACATCATCCTGGTTTTACATCAGCTGTCCTTGCATGGAACCTCATCCTGCAGGTTCATTTAGTCTGGGCTGGTTATTCCCACATGGATCCTTGTCCAGTTACAGAGTGGGACTCTTACCAGCCAGGGGACACTTATTCGATTGCTAAAAAGCTTTATGTGATAATCAATAGCTGTGTGCTGATTTCATTACATGTTGTTATTCATTGTAACCTTTAAAGAGGCTCATGAGTGTGAGAGATGAGTCCATCTTCAAACACGTACACATCTCCAAACAGATGGTTTTGGCAGGGAGCTAAATATAGAGCGTGTGTGTGGAGCGGGGGGGTGGACGGCCCCCCAACACCTCAGAGAAACCAGATCTAGCTCAAACACTTCTACCAAAGATGACTGTGATCCCAGAGTGAGTCCACCATGAAATCCTTCAACAACTACCGGCATAAAAACGCTCATGTTCTTCAGCACTTCACTCAGTTTAGGAAACTCCCATTTATACTCTCAGATTTGTTAAATATTCGAAAAGTGCAAATAAAACACTGGATTATTTCAGAAGATTAAAACAGGACCTCTAACTCCTTTGTTGAGCAGCACCCCCTGGTGTTCGGAAGCTTGTAAAAACCATTTATCTACATGTAAAGAAGCTCCTTTCTGACTGTTATAATTGCAGCTGGTCTTTTCTGTTTTTCTGCCAACAGAAAATTACATTTGGACATTGATGATCATTAAAAATGTATTCAAACACTTTTATCACCAAAAATATTTTACGATTAAAATATAAACATCTTAAAGCAGCACTATGTAACTTTTCCAGCTTAATCTAATATTTCATCATTATCATTGTGATGGTACATCAACTTCCAACAGGTTTAATGAACCTCTGTCATGGTCTGAGGGGTCTGTATCTCCTTCACTGGTACTATGTAACTTTGAGGAGCATGGTAGGAACCCTGCCACACTAAAAAACTACACATTTTTACAGCTTTGACTGCTTTACGGCATACGTCACTTCCCCCTCCTTCCTGATTCGTAGTGGAGACCAAAGCTGGGCGGGGCGTGGAGCGCAGAGCTCAGCAGAAGCTGGTGTCATGGCCGAAGCAGCGGAAAAACCCAAGAAAATAAAAGTTTTATCGGAGGAGGTGAAAAAAAGAAAGTGGGAGAGTAACAAGATAAATGCCCGGACAAGAATAAACATCGGCCCGGCGTTCACTCGCTGGCGTGAGCTGAAAGATGAGGAGGGATGTCCGACAAGAGAGACAGAATTGTTATGATACAAATGTAAATGTAGAGTTCTATGTTCAATAAGAATCAACATTAGAATGTTTTCACATACAGGGGATTCGTCTTGGGTTCTAGTATTTTTCCTGAGAACTGTAAAATTATGCAGGGCTGATCTGCAAAATATAAGGAATTATTCAGTTATTCACAGGTTATAAAGTATTTTTTTATTTTGTCACTAAATATGTTGGACTACTAATTTATCACGAAGTCCCTCTAAAAAACGTTTGTAGTTTGGGGCGCATTATCTCTCTGAAACAGCACAGGGGGGCGGAGGAGACTTCACTAATAAAACCAAGTTGAACTTAGTGATTTTCAACATCGTCATATTATATTGTTTATCCATAAATAGATACATTACCTCTTCACTATCCATCCTGCAAACGACCGCTGGAAACAGAAAAGTAGTTTTGAAAGTCCGTCCCGTCTTATTTCATTCACTATCAAAACAAATGCAGCGACGGGGACAGGAGTTTTCCGGCAGTACGCGCTGGTGCTCATGGGAAATGTAGTTCTTTCTGGTAAAGCACTACCGCTTTTGTCCGAAGGAGCTGCCAAACTCAACAAAAGCTGAAAGTTACATTGTGCTGCTTTAATGGTATCATCCTCACTTCAAATTCTAAATAGTTGCAGGTGAGATATATGCAAGAAGTTATTAAATGAAGGTTTAGAACTTCTCTTTATCTCCTTATGGCTTAAGATGCCTGTCCTGTTAGATCTCATTGTGTGGCATTTTGTGACATTTTGATATCACTGATAACAATATTGGTTTTAGTTTTACTGGATCTCAGTGGTGCACTTGATACAGTTGACCACGATATTTTAGTCAAACGACTGGAGAACTGGGCCGTGTTCCCCAGTGTTCCACCTCTTCTGTTTAACACCTACATGCCACCTCTGGCACAGATTATAAAGAACATCAAAATAAACTACCATAGTGTAGCACGGCAAGTGCTACGGGGCCCGACCGACAGGATAGAGAGGACACGGAGTTTAGAGCAGAACCCTTTATTTGTCACCAACCACTCTCACACGTGCCCAAGCACCTTCTCCCACGACCAGCAGCAGCTTCTCCGACCTCCTTGCAGCTTGTCTGTCTCTCCCTTATAAGGCTGGCAGGGTGGAGAGGCTGACGAGCCAAACCTGTGTCCCGTCAGCCTGAGTGGCTGCAGCTCCTCCACCCTGCCACACACCCCCAACGCCAAACTCGCGCCGGGGTCCGTCTGGCCGAGCCTACTCCCCCCCCCGCCCCCTCGGAGTGGGAGAGGAAGCCCGGAACCGCCGTCTGCGCCCCCGGGCCTTCCTGGCCTGGACCCGTTGGGAGGCCGCCCTTGGCATCCGGCCGACCAGCGGGAACGGCCGGGAGGCCGTCCTCGGCGACGGGCCGACCAGCGGGAACGGTCGGGGGGCCGTCCTCGGCGACGGGCCGACCGCCGAGAAAGCCGCTCTTGGGACCGGGCCGATGGTGGCCCCGGGCCAGACGGTGCGTCCAGGACCACCCCTTCCTCCGTGATGAGGACCCACACCGGCTGCTGGCCCGCCTCCAGGACCGCCTCCTCCACGGCGCAGCACTGCTCTGGAGCTGGTGTGTCCAGGACCGCCTCCTCCGTAACGCCGCCCTGCTCCGGCTGCTGGTTCGCCTCCACCTCCGCAGCCCCCTCCGACTCCGCCCCCGACTCCGCCTCCGCCTCAGGAGCCGTCGCCTGGTGACCTGCAGCCACTGCCTCTCAGCTGCGGCGCCGCCAGCTCCTCCCGCGCTGCTGCGGCGAACCTCAAGCGTGGTGCAGGGGTGGGTCGCTCCGCGGCCACGAGCGCTTCCAGTCTCGCCAGCTGCTGCTCGCCCTGGTCACGGAGCAGGGCGGCCAGGTCCGCCATGGCATGGGCGAGCACCTCCAGGGCCCGCTCCGTGCCTTCCTTCTCCATCCCGTCGGGCCCCACGTTGGGTGCCAGTGTAGCACGGCGATTGCTACGGGTGCCCGACCAACAGGATAGAGAGGACACAGATTTTAGTGCAGAAAGCTTTTATTGCCACACGTGCACAAGCACAGCATCACACAGGTCAGCAGCGCCCGGCAGCAGCTTCTCAGTCCGAACACTTGCTGCTGTCCAGCCATGCCTTACAAGGCAGGCAGGGTGGAGAGGTTGATGGGACACACCTGTGTCCCATCACCTGAGTGGCTGCCGCTCCTCCACCCTGCCACACATAGCTATGCAGATGAGACGCTAATATATATTACATGTCACGAGGAGACCGAGGCCCTGTATTGGTTCTTGGTAAATGCATCGAGGAGATTGATGACTGGATGTGACAAAACTTTCTCCAGCTAAAAAAAACCAAAACAGGTAATTGTCTTTGAAGCCATAGAGAAACGATTACAGGTCACCACAGAGCTTCAGTCTATACAACTAACTAATACAACTAAAGAGTTCTTGAAATGGAGCTATTAGAGCCAGATAACGAGGTTCTAAATCAAGTTATTTCAGCATGCACACCATGGTTAGCCGAGACATTGACTGGCCTGGGACTCCCCTTACCGGAAATGACGAAACCGTGGAAGTGGGAATAACAACAGTCACGACATCACAACAACACAGTAGCAGAAGAAGAACAGGTTGAGGAACAACAAAGTTGTTGAGTGGATCATGAGTGGATAGACGGGGTCTCCTGGTAGGAAGAGCTTGAAAAGGTTTGTTTACTTATTGTTGTAACTAACCAGAAGAAAGCCAATGCGAAAGGACATGTGATGCCACCTAGCGTTGTGGAGTCAAATGCACCTCACTCAATAAATAGATTCTCTTCCTGCGCATGTATACTCGGATTTCTCGGAAACTCTAGTTAAATCATTAGCTTGATTGTCATAGATATATTGATAATATATTGAAATACTATGCCAATAGCTTGATTTAGATGTGCATGAACCATACTGAGGGACCTCCTGACCCAGTATGAACCTTCCAGACCCCTCAGGTCACCTGGATCTGGTTTTTATCAGTTCCCAGAGTCAGAACCAGACATGGAGAAGCTGCATTCAGCTTCTATCCTTTACATGTCTGGAACAAACTCTCAGAAACCCTCAGATCAGCTGAAACACTCAGTTTATTTAAGTCCAGGTTGAAACGTACATTTAAACAAAAATCTGCACTGATATTTTTAAGCTTGAGTTTCTAAATGTGATCATATTTTAAAGCAGCACAATGTAACTTTCAGCTTTTGTTGAGTTTGGCGCCTCCTTTGGACAAAAGTGGTAGTGCTTTACCAGAAAGAACACTACGTTTCCCATGAGCACCAGCGCGTACGGCCCGAAAACTCCTGTCCCGGTCACGTGCATTTGTTTTGATAGTGAATGAAGACGGGACGGACTTTCAAAACTACTTTTCTGTTTCACCAAGTGAACAGACGGAACAAACGAAATGGAGCTCCTCGTCGGAGCTCCATTCTTTAGAAAGGATTTACTGCCGCAGTTCTGCACAACCCACGTCTCCGGCTACCTTGTTTAGGAGTGTTTGGCAGCTGCTTTGGTAAATGTTTGACTCGCCATGTGTTTCAATAAATGAGTATAATAGTACAACATACAGTACATGTTTTATATTACTCTTACTTCTCTTTTCTTTTTTTTTGGACTGCTATATTATGTTGAAGAGGCTCCGAGGCGTGAGCAATATCTTTGTTTTCCTCGTGAGATCATTTTTTTCCTCTGCAGCTACAAATAAGAGTTAATATTTTTTCCTCAACAAACTAGTTTTATCTGAAGATTGGGTTTAATCGCACCGCAGAGAGCTGGCCAGCAACTGCGTTTAGCTAGAGAAGTGGAGAATAAAACCCGTTTGAATGATCCGACCCCGGTCTGTGAGTGTTTGTTTGTGGTTTAATAAACCCGTGTTTTGATCCGACGCCCGTCTGTCTGCGTGTTTGTGGTTTACTGTGGAACGTTATGTTTGGTCGTTACAGCCGCGATCCAACCAAGCCGACGGCTCTTTTACTTTGTTATCTCAGATACTTGGCCGGTCTCCGTGGTTCTGGCTCCCAGCAGGAAACGTGAAAAGTTAAACCATTAGCGATCTTTTCCCCACGTCTGTTATGTGGAGCTGCTGCAGCCACAACGCAGCAACGGGTTACCAGCTTCTGCTGAGCTCTGCGCTCCACGCCCCACCCAGCTTTGGTCTGGACTACGAATCTGGAAGGAGGGGGAAGTGACGTATGCCGTAAAGCAGTCTAAGCCGTAAAAATGTGTAGTTTTTTAGTGTGGCAGGGTTCCTACCATGCTCCTCAAAGTTACATAGTGCCAGTGAAGGCGATACAGACCCCTCAGACCATGACAGAGGTTCATTAAACCTGTTGGAAGTTGATGTTCCATCACAATGATGATGATGAAATATTAGATTAAGCTGGAAAAGTTACATTGTGCTGCTTTAACTACAGATTTTTTCTTTCTTTATTTTTCTTTAAATGTTGAATTATACTTTTGATTTTCTGCGATGTGGTGATGTTTTAATGTCTCTTTGAAGCACTTTATCGAAATAAACTAACCTTGCCTTTTTGCAGATTCATATTTTTTTTAAATACCAAAATGTAGTTCATATTTTTTGATGTGCAGAAAATTACTAGGATGGCTTACTAGGAGTGTTTCGCTGACAAGTTGACCTTGTCTGTTATATCCCAGAATGCAATGCAACACTACATTATAAGCTGGTTAGAGTGGTCACAAGACACTTGTGTCTTAATATAATTGTTTTTACAAAGACATACTACGAACTCACAACTACTTCAGGAGCAGTATACAGTACTCATTCAATACTTGTATGTGGTTTTGAAAACCACCATTATGTCTTTTAAAAAACTAAATCAAGAACAAAACTCTTGTTAAAAGACAGAAATTGTATCCTTGGATAAAATGTGACTATCATTCATTTCAGACTTAAATTGCAGTTAAATATGTTTCATTTGTGGAAAGGTTTGCTTGGAGGAAGGCTGACCTTGTGCAGAGGGACCTGGTGTTTGATATGGACCTGGAGGAGGTTCCGTATCAAAGGTTACCTGATATGAACCTCATTAGCGCACACAGCTGAATTCATCCTCTTCCTGTAATACCACCCTGATGCGTCTTCCCTATTCATCCCCTCCTAATATATTGAAATACTATGCAACGCACTTAAGTAATAGATGAGTACAATCACAGCCGGGGCGAATGATTGATTATTTGATGACACTTTGTGGAGGTTTTGAACTCATCCTCTCCAGCCTACGCGTGGGTATTGAACATGGGACACAGTAATGGGTTCATGAGGCCACATGTGATGAATATTTAAAATATAACTTACATGAATCTGTGCCAAGGGCACAGACTGAATTATTAGTTTAGCATCTGAGGTGACAAAGAGTCCATAAACAAACCATTCCTCTTTTCAGGCTCTTTACTGTTATCATTACTATTATTGTTGTCACTGTAAATACAAATAACACTTTTCTTTTCTGCTGACTGAGAGACTTAGTTAATGTTAAAGAGTGTACATCAGCGCCTCCAAGCCTGAGGTCCACGACTCCAACAACATGTTGGAGGATAAATCTGAGCGCTCACAAGATCAAAATAATAAAAAGTAAATGTGTGATACACTAGATTATTGCTTTATTTACTTGCTGGGGCTCCACTCATGAATTTAACCTGTGTAGACACAAATCCCAGCAGTTGCAATGCCGACTCTTCAATCTACGAGCTTCATCGTCTACGAGATCTGCTGGAGCCTACCCCAGCTCTCTTCAGGTGAAAGGCGGGCTTACACCTGGACACGTCACCAGCATACCTGCCAACATTGGGCTGTGAAAAAGAGGGAGGTTTTCTGGGGTAGTGGTTGGAATGCTCCACTCACAACATCTCCGCCCTGATATAAACCAGACGACTTTTAATGAGCTTTAAATCCATAGCTACAATGAAATGTCCTAAAATGTACCTCCCAAAATGATTCTACAGCCTACTTGGAGCCAAATATGTTTAGTATTAATAACAATAAAATACAATATTTGTAGAATTTTCCAGGTTCCCTTTGTCACCCAAGGACCTGTTGTAATTGTAGGTGTCAGACTTTGCAGCTTCAATCACTTTCTTGGAGGGAACATACTTGTGGCCAGGGCTGGTATGGTTTATCTTGCAAGAAAGAAGTGCGCAAAGAGTAGAATTATCCATACTCATTGTGTTTCCTGTGAGGATCTGTTCCACCATGCTGAATGACCTCTCTGAGCTTGCATTGCTGTGAGGGATGCAGAGCATTGCCTTCATCAGTGATGCCGGATTTGTAAAGCTCTCCTCTTTCCCTAGAAGAACCCAGAACCTTCAACTCTCTCCTCCTGTGGGACATCCTTGCTTGCTATGACTTGATTCTCCACCAACTCTTCCATCAGCTTTTTTTCAAAGCATTTTCTCAAACAAAACAAATTTTTAAATTTTAAAATAACAAAATAACATATTTTAACCATTTTCCAGACAATAAAATAATATATATATTGTTTTTCGCACTACCTTGTTCTCTATAGCTGATATAACATGAATTACTCCTATGTGGGATCAATAAACTTCTTATTTTTGCCATCTGAGAAAATTAAATATATTATATTTGGTGCCTAACTGTTTCCCAAGTATATTAGTGCGTTTGTGAATGAATAAATGAGACGTAAAACGTAAATTTCTTTGTAGAAAGGCGCTTTATGAAAATAAGTCCATTTACTTGTATTAGTTTACAGCGCAGTCTTGAACATCCAATATGGCGGCGACGTTGACGTACGGCTCAGCGCTCAATGGGGCGTCTACGTAGCTTGGACGTGGGCAGTGACGTATGGCACGCAAGGCTTTTGGGTTGGGTTGCCAGGTTGTCAGGAACCACGACACATTAAACACCATTGACACATTTCACTTTAAAATCGGGAGATAAGTGGGAGAAATTACAAATCGGGAGCAGGGCGGGAAAAATGGTTGAAAATCGTGAGACTCCCGCATAAATCGGCAGTGTTGGCAGGTATGGTGACTAGTCCATCACAGGACGACAAACAACTACACACTCACTCTTGAACGTGCAGCGATCAGGTTTTTTATGGTTTATATGGTCCGTCTAACATCTACAGTACATCTACTGTGCTGCTGTATTAGTGTACGGTGCAGACATATGTTCTTCACCAAAGTCTTGTTGTTACACTAAAGCGGTGGTCTCAAAGAGGTAAAGACGAACCCATGACGAGTCACAGCTAAAGGTCTGAAGTCATTACTGGAGCTGGAAACATCTCCAGGAGTGTGGGTCTACCAGCTTAGCACAAGTTGGGTGATGCATCAGCAAGATTACCGTCAACATGGAAATAAATTCACCACTGAATTGCTTTAGGAAAAGAAAATGCACCTTCTGGAGTGGTCCGGTCAGAGTCCATACCGGTAGAATGATCCCCGGAGAATCATTCACACCAGACATCCAACAAAAGTGAAGACGTTCTGGAAAGAGGAACAATGCAGACTTCCTCCTGCACGTTGAACAGCTCTGATCAGCAGTCCTGGAAGATCTTGAGGAGGAATATCAACCAGCTGCAAACTCCAAGGTTAAGGAGGCTGACACCACCTCCACCTTTAAAACTAAACTTAAAACCTTTCTGTTTAGTAAAGCCTATAGTTAGTGTTTAGTAAACCTCTAGCTGGTGTTGGTAAATCTCTAGTTAGTGTAAACTCTAGTGTGTTAGGGTCAGTAATCATAGTTGCAGCTATAGAACAAAACTATAATAGTTGGTTTCAAATATAGCTTGGTGTTAGATATGCTGCTATAGGCTTATGCTGCAGGGGGCACCAACATGATCCACTGGGCGGTGCCTCTCACTCTTCTTCTCCTCTCCTCTTCCCTTCCTCTCTTCTCCATTTCCATTTTTATTTAATATAAGTATCTCATAGCTATCATTTTTGTCCATCGTTCCTGTAGTTTCTTGTGCTGGCCCCCCTTTTTTCTCTTTTGTGCATGTTTGCAGGCCGGAGCTTCGGGAGCTGCTTCCACCTGCCTGTGACCCCCCGACACCCTTCTGGTCATCCCGCTGCTGCTTCCACCTGCCTGCTGTGTGCTGCTGACGTCCCCGACCCCCCAGTCTGGCCCTCGGCAGGAGTGTCCCCCCCTTATGATCCAGGTCCTGGTCCAGGTTTCTTCCCTCCTAAAGGAGTTTTTCTTGCCACTGTTTGGCTCCCACTAGGGGAGTTTTTACCTGCCATTGTTTATGTAATAATTGCTCTGGGGTTTATGTTTATGTTTATGTTCATGTTCTGGGTCTCTGGAAAGCGTCTAGAGACAACATCTGTTGTATTAGACGCTATACAAATAAAATTGCATTGAATTTAATTTAATAAAGACGCAAAAACTGCTTGTGGGTTCTCAGCTTAAATCCAATGTGTCTGTTATTATGACTGATGTAGAAAAACCCACCAAATGCTCTTTAATATGTTCTTTCCACTTAGGTGAATGACTGGACTGAAACATGAGTGTCTAAGTTTCCAAGAATAAGCCTTAAGAAATTACCCAGATTTCAGTCAATTAAACAATTGCATGCAAAAGGGTCAGAACATACATGAGGAGTCACTATGCAGAATGACAACGTAACAAAGGAAGCATACTGATTTCAATGCACAAAGGATGATTCATTCTTATGATTCGAGTAGACAAAAACATCTTTAAGGTCAGTGTTAATCTTTTTTTGAGCAGACTGGGCCGAGGCTATTATTTTGCTGCTCTCAGCAGTTTTGGTATAATCAAGTAGCCAAGGCTGAATTTTCCATTACAATGACTCAGGTGATGGTCAGATCACGTTTTATGGTGAAATCATGCGAAATAAAACAAAAAAACAATTACTACCAAGGAAATGACACCGTTTTTCTTGCCACTATATATCATCTTTGAACTTTCTGACTTCCCAGGTCTCTGTGAGTGTCTGAAATGGTTTGTTCCTAAAGGGAAGATATATCTCCAGAACCCCTCCACATGTATAGCAAGAATAAAAAAAGATGTTTCGGTAAAAAACATTACGGAAACCGCTCTTCCCTGAACGGGATGAAATACCGTTGACATTTGTTGGGGACTGCTCTCTGTTGTAGATGAATCCACATTTGCTGCTCCAGTGAGTATTTGTAGCTTTTGTTAGGACAACAAGTGCAAAAGTACTTGATATTTACTTTCCAAACTGGTCACAGATCAAGTCCAGACATCGCTTCTTTTTAAAAGGTTGGACTCAGTGCTGCAATGCAACGATCTGGAGGCTCTTTAATTGAATGTCATGGCAGTAAATAGGCAATAATGAAAGGATGAGGTCTTTGGGATTACAACAGCCAATCAGGAGTCAGAGCCCAGAGTCCTCCGACTGCCCTGACCTCCAGCATTCCCAGAAAGAGGTTCAGTATTCTGACCAATATGGGACTAATCCTCCCTCCATCTCCCTGCTGCTGGAGGTCAGCCTTAAAAAAAGCATTAAGCAAACAGCTAATGGAATTAAGGCTATAATAATATAGGGATATAGTGAGACAATTCTATTAACAAGATATAAATCATGTTGAGTGTGAGGTAAGTGTTTTTTAATTGATTGATGGAAACAGCGATCCATAGGTTTTCTGGAGACTAACAGCCATTTACCGTCTCCTGCAGAGTAAGTGAGGCAAAAAAAGGAGAGATAAGAAAATTACCCTGGGCTGAGGAATAAATTATTCAGAAAAGATAATCATTTTGTGCTGACATTACTAATGTGAAGAAGCATTTAATCTCCCTCCTGTGGGAATGGGGACCCGGGCAAAGCTTTTTACAAAGATTAAAACTGCAGCCGGAGCGCCAGGCTCTCATTACCCACACTGCTGTCCTCTAATCAAGGAGAGGAGGGCTCTGCAGACGGTTCACCCAGAGTTTACCCCAAAACAAACACACGGTACCGTGCATGAGCGCATGTCCGCTGGTTTGCTGAATACACCAAGACCCGTCACCTGGCAACCGCAGGCCAAACCGCTTCCACGGGTAGGCTGGGTCATGTTAAAACCAAAAACTTCATTTTCTCTTGTTTATTCATCAGTTTATACGTGCCAGAGTCCAATCAATAGAACATTGAACATCTGAACTCATTTATTTATTTATTTTATTTTTATTTGATTTTTTTAATTTTTATTTATAAAAGTGATGGTATACATTGAATACAAAAAAAAACTATTTCTGGACAAATGTGAGTCACATCTATTATTACACATCTACAGGACTGTCTAAAATTCGAATGTTGTGATAAAGTTCTTTATTTTCTGTAATGCAATTAAAAAAACAAAAATGTCATACATTCTGGATTCATTACAAATCAACTGAAATATTGCAAGCCTTTTATTATTTTAATATTGCTGATTATGGTTTACAGTTTAAGATTAAGATTCCCAGAATATTCTAATTTTTTGAGATAGGATATTTGAGATTTTTTAAGCTGTAAACCAGGGGTCACCAATCCTGGTCCTGGAGGGCCGGTGTCCCTGCAGGTTTTAGATGTTTCCCTGCTTCATTGCACCATGATACAAGTGACTGTGTCATTAACAGAATTGTGCAGCCCTGGATGACAAGCTGATGACGATGATTAATTAGAATCAGGTGTGTTAAAGCAGGGAAACATCTAAAACATGCAGGACACCGGCCCTCGAGGACCAGGATTGGTGACCCCTGCTGTAAGCCATGATCAGCAATATTAGAATAATAGGTAACACTTTACAATAAGGGTCCCTTAATTAACGTTAGTTAATGCATTATTAAGCATTAATTAACAGTTTAATAATAGTTAAATAACCATTATTATGTATTACTTAACATTAATTAGCATATTAGTTAATGCATTAATAAACAGTTAATGAATGCCTACTGCTCAGAGTTAATTAATACATTAGTAAGCATTAATAAACGTTACATTATGTAATTATGTATCCTTATGTATGCATTACTTAGTATTAATTAATACATTAGTTAATACATAAGTAAAACGTTAATAATGTCCCTAGTAATCATTTACTAATGGTGTTTATTTGGAGTGAATAAGCATTAAGTAACAGCTACCTAATACATCTACTAATCATTCACTAATGGTGTACATGTTTACTGGATGGGCATTATTAAACAACTATTTAGAGTCTTAAGTAATCATTTCCTAATGGTGCTGTGTGTGTTATCAAGTTGCTTACCTGACCTTATGAACGGTAACCTGACATAAACCTTAATAAATGTATAGGAGTGGCTCATAACCATTACTTAACCATTAGTAAAGGCTTGCTGGACCCTTATTGTAAAGTGTAACACATTTATCCCTTAGGTAACACATTATTAATGCTTAACTGCCTCATAAGCATTACTTAACCATTACTTAACCATTAGTAAATACTATTCTGGACCCTTATTGTAAAGTGTAACACATTTATCCCTTAGGTAACACATTATTAATGCTTAACTGCCTCATAAGCATTACTTAACCATAATTAACCATTAGTAAATACTTTTCTGGACCCTTATTGTAAAGTGTAACACATTTATCCCTTAGGTAACACATTATTAATGCTTAACTGCCTCATAAGCATTACTTAACCATATATATATATATATATATATGTATATATATATATATATATATATATATATATATATATATATATATATATATATATATATATATATATATATATATATATATACACATCTGTGATAACAGATACGTAACAACAATTCGAACAGAGGAGATCTTCGAACAAACATTATTTAGTAACATAATACAATAACACAGTATGATAGGCTACCCTCTGTTTATCCTCCCTGGAAATGTCTGCTCCCTTTTGACATGATGAGCTATGAGTGGCACCAGTTCCCTCCTCCCCCTCTTCTCCACCAAGCGAAGCACCGGCTTCCCTGGATGTCTTCGCCCTGGCCGCCTCCGCGTGCTTTGCACCCCCAGCATCCCGAACACCCACTTCCTCCGCTTCCAGCCCCCAGCCATCCTGCCCCTTCCATACTGTGTTTTGGGGAAAATGACAGAACAAGAAACAAGATTATTAACCTTGTGTCAGATAAATTTATAATGTTAGCAGGAATAAAGTTGACAAATCTGATTAGACAAAGTAGAATGCAAGATTTCCATGGAATGGATGATTACTATAGCCAAATTTAAGAGTTTCTATAGGAAGGATTCTGTCCCATTCTGTTTTTCATCACTATAAGCATGAACATTATAAATGATGGGCTGCTGTTTCAACTTGGCTTCCGTCGATCGGCAATCCAATCGTTTCACTGCGATTGAGAAGACAATCAACAATGTTTTTTTTTCTTGCCGATGTTATAAAACATACACACATGCTGCTACAGCTGTGTAGTGCCCCACCCATTGTGCTCTGGCTCAGCTGATCGACGCTCAGACAGCAGTTAGATCTTGCAGTTTTTAACTCTTTTTATACACACAAAGTACAGCCAAATACCAGGCTAAAAAATACAGTATAGGTCTCTACATGTGGATGGTGGACCAGAGCATGTGAGGGAAACAGAGCAGGTGAGAATTTTCTTGCTCCTTGCTCACAGACCTGTCCAAAAAAGTAGCGTTGTACACTTAAACCCAAACCTGGCATCATCAGATTCCAGTATGAGTTCTGTTTCAGGTCTCTTCCCTCCCACAGTTTGAATAATAATTGAATCAATTACATACTTTTCGATAACAAACAGATCCAGCTAGAAAACAAGCTGGTTGTAGGTCAGGTATGGGTGGCCCTGGAGCTAAATTGGAGCGGGATGGAGCAGGAGCGCTGGTCCAACTTTTAAAATAAAAATCAGCATCCTGCTCCCTGCTGGAGGCCGCATATTTGCCCTTCGCCACCAACTTTTACCGTTGCGCTTGTATTTGGTGCCTTTTGCATCTTCAATTGGTAAATGTCTTTGACATAACATTTAAACTCTTCTTTCTAAACATATTTCTGATAATTGCACATGATTTTGTAATGTTTTACCTCAAAATTCTGATCAAATTTTACATATTGAATCTTTGAATATACTAATTAATTTTTCCACATTGGTGATGTGGTTATAACTAGTCTAGTTTCCAAACACTAATATTTCAAAATGATTGTCTGGGGAAGTTCCACCTCAATTTTGAAAAAATAAGCGGGTGTCTGGGTGGAAACGTTTTGTGAGTTTAAAAAAAAACAGTGTTGCAAAACAAACCAACAGTGTTTTAGGGTGGGCCTTTCGTTGCTAACATTGCTGACGTTTCTGGTAAGGTGTGTGCAAAGCAGAGCTAACCAATCATTGGTTGAGGACGAAAGACTAACACAGATTTTCATTTAATTTCATTTAATTGTTCTGCCCATGGAAACATTCAAATTGTACCAAAGGAAATAGCAAACAATTGGATCTTTATCCATGTTCAGAAAGGAGCAGGCAAAAGAAAACTCTTATTTAACCTGCCTATTTTACCTATTTTACCTTTTCAAGGAAGCTGGTTGCAACCAGCGGTAGCACTATTACAAAATCCTGCACTAACTTCCCCAGACATTCAAGTCTTGTCCAGTCACGACCTGAACGTTGGGCATCACAAGACTAAGTCATAATTAGCAGCCTAACAATTTGTAGCAGTTAATATAAAAAGTTACCTTTCTTTTATGTCTGAAGTGACTCATCTATCACCACGAAATGCTCCTTCCCCCAATTCTCTGTCCTTCTCTATGATGCAGCCTCTCCATCGCTGTCACGCAGACCTCCCGTTGCTTTGCCATTCTTGAAAGGGTTCTTGAGGATGCAGCAATGTTGTCCATCATGAAATCAAGCTGGCGAATAATAATAATAATAATAATAATAATAATAATAATAATACTGACCAAAAAAGTTATCCCACAATGTTAGCCAAAGTTACCTACCATTCAAATCGGTCCACAGATCCACCATCTTTTTCTTCAGCTTAATTTTGTGATGACACCGGTTGGACTTGACTTTCCATCTCAGTATTTTTTTCTTTTGGAGCCATTCAATTAGTTTGAGGTGTTTGTGTTTTTTTGCCTTCTGTCAGCTCACTCAACTTGTTTGCTAACTTTAACCCACGCATGCCGTGTGCTCCTAAAATGAAACGTGCAGCTTGGTAAATGGCTATCCTGTTAAAATTACTGTCCGTCCTGCCAGAAAATTCTGCTCCTCCTACAAGGCAGTTACACCCAGGTTACACCGCGATAACTCCTGAGTTCTGGTGCGCGCCAATGCTGCGTTCATGACACCTCCGAACTCTGGGTTTCCCCATTGAAAACTCCCATTTCTGTCTTCAAAGCGTTCCAGACATTGACATTAGACATTGTTGTGTGATGTCAGAAAATTGATTCTCCAAGAAGACTCTGAATTTCCCGAGTAGGAGCACCAATATTAGGCCTTAATTAAAACCTTAGTTCCGAATTGGCCTGAACGCCGCATATAACTTTTTTTCTTTGCGCGCACTGACCGCGGCACCAGCTACAGAAGCGCCTCAAGATGGATGAGCTCGGAGTCTTACCTCCTCACAGGACCAGGCTAACCACGCACAAGGAAAAAGCGGAAAAGGGAAAGTCATCTGGAAAACATGGTAAGATTAATCTAACTACGTTAAACTGTTAGCTCTTAATGTTAACTTTATGACACTTTTTTTTTTTTGAAAAGTTCACAAATCAAGTTGTCATAACAAATACATCATTCTGACAAAATGTACACTCAAAAAGATGCTGCATATTTGACTCAGTAACACTTGAATAATGGAGAAGAAGAAGTTTACGTCGGTAAATTTGAAAGACTGACTTCTCAGTCATGTAACTGAAAGGGTGTGTGTAATACACCTTATGAAGGCTGACACTGTTTTAAACGGAAGACCTCAACTAAACACGGGAGTGGGATGGATGAGACGTCACTGAAACTTGATGTGATGAAGCTCTGCTGCCCCTGCTAGTTTTGGGGGGGTCACCAGACATAAAACCTGTTTTCTCTGTATTTTGAAGGTAGAGGCTTAGATTTATTAGGAATTCGTCTGAAAAAAATTATAATAGGTAAGAATTACAGTACATAAAAAATATGTGGTTATAATGGGAGTCAATGGGGCAAATTTGGACATGAAGGTAAAGAGTGTAAGTTTTTTTAAATGAACTGTCATCAAAAATAATAATGCATCAAAATAAATGTTATCAATTATTGACATAGTCAATGCTGTAATATATTTCACTTTGAACCTAATTTTTGAAAATATTGCATATTTTGTGATTTTCCTATTGAAAAAATCAGGAGTTGTAAAAAGAATATTTAAAGATTATAATAAACTTTATATCTATGGCTAGGTCTGAAGTTGTTGAAAAGATTTTATGTGGTGAAAGTAAAAATAAATATTTATTACATTTTTATTGCACTTTTATGAAAGGGTAGTCAATCAGGCAGTTAAGCATTAATAATGTGTTACCTAAGGGATACATGTGTTACACTTTACAATAAGGGTCCAGAAAAGTATTTACTAATGGTTAATTATGGTTAAGTAATGCTTATGAGGCAGTTAAGCATTAATAATGTGTTACCTAAGGGATAAATGTGTTACACTTTACAATAAGGGTCCAGCAAGCCTTGACTAATGGTTAACTATGGTTAAGTAATGCTTATGAGGCAGTTAAGCATTAATAATGTGTTACCTAAGGGATAAATGTATTACACTTTACAATAAGGGTCCAGAAAAGTATTTACTAATGGTTAATTATGGCTAAGTAATGCTTATGAGGCAGTTAAGCATTAATAATGTGTTACCTAAGGGATAAATGTGTTACACTTTACAATAAGGGTCCAGCAAGCCTTTACTAATGGTTAAGTAATGGTTAAGTAATGCTTATGAGGCAGTTAAGCATTAATAATGTGTTACCTAAGGGATAAATGTGTTACACTTTACAATAAGGGTCCAGCAAGCCTTTACTAATGGTTAAGTAATGCTCATGAGCCACTCTTATACATTTATTAAGGTTTATGTCAGGTTACCGTTCATAAGGTCAGGTAAGCAACCTGATAACACACACAGCACCATTAGGAAATGATTACTTAAGACTCTAAATAGTTGTTTAATAATGCCCATCCAGTAAACATGTACACCATTAGTGAATGATTAGTAGATGTATTAGGTAGCTGTTACTTAATGCTTATTCACTCCAAATAAACACCATTAGTAAATGATTACTAGGGACATTATTAACGTTTTACTTATGTATTAACTAATGTATTAATTAATACTAAGTAATGCATACATAAGGATACATAATTACATAATGTAACGTTTATTAATGCTTAATAATGTATTAATTAACTCTGAGCAGTAGGCATTAATTAACTGTTTATTAATGCATTAACTAATATGCTAATTAATGTTAAGTAATACATAATAATGGTTATTTAACTATTATTAAACTGTTAATTAATGCTTAATAATGCATTAACTAACGTTAATTAAGGGACCCTTATTGTAAAGTGTTACCTATATATATATATATATATATATATATATATATATATATTATATATATATATATATATATATATATATATATATATTTATATATATATATATATATATATATATATATATATATATATATATATATATATATATATATATATATATATATATATATAAGATGTATACATATGACAAATTATTATCTGTTAAAATCTGTTTTATTTTGTTTTAAATAAACAGTATAAACTTCTTTATGTGTGATTGCTTAATTTACTAATGGTTAACTATGGTTAAGTAATGCTTATGAGGCAGTTAAGCATTAATAATGTGTTACCTAAGGGATAAATGTGTTACACTTTACAATAAGGGTCCAGAAAAGTATTTACTAATGGTTAATTATGGTTAAGTAATGCTTATGAGGCAGTTAAGCATTAATAATGTGTTACCTAAGGGATAAATGTGTTACACTTTACAATAAGGGTCCAGAAAAGTATTTACTAATGGTTAATTATGGTTAAGTAATGCTTATGAGGCAGTTAAGCATTAATAATGTGTTACCTAAGGGATAAATGTGTTACACTTTACAATAAGGGTCCAGCAAGCCTTTACTAATGGTTAAGTAACTCTCATGAGCCACTCTTATACATTTATTAAGGTTTATGTCAGGTTACCGTTCATAAGGTCAGGTAAGCAACCTGATAACATACACAGCACCATTAGGAAATGATTACTTAAGACTCTAAATAGTTGTTTAATAATGCCCATCCAGTAAACATGTACACCATTAGTGAATGATTAGTAGATGTATTAGGTAGCTGTTACTTAATGCTTATTCACTCCAAATAAACACCATTAGTAAATGATTACTAGGGACATTATTAACGTTTTACTTATGTATTAACTAATGTATTAATTAATACTAAGTAATGCATACATAAGGATACATAATTACATAATGTAACGTTTATTAATGCTTACTAATGTATTAATTAACTCTGAGCAGTAGGCATTAATTAACTGTTTATTAATGCATTAACTAATATGCTAATTAATGTTAAGTAATACATAATAATGGTTATTTAACTATTATTACACTGTTAATTAATGCTTAATAATGCATTAACTAACGTTAATTAAGGGACCCTTATTGTAAAGTGTTACCTATATATATATATATATATATATATATATATATACATATATTTATATATATATATATATATATATATATATATATATATATATATATATATATATATATATATAAGATGTATACATATGACAAATTATTATCTGTTAAAATCTGTTTTATTTTGTTTTAAATAAACAGTATAAACTTCTTTATGTGTGATTGCTTAATTTACTAATGGTTAACTATGGTTAAGTAATGCTTATGAGGCAGTTAAGCATTAATAATGTGTTACCTAAGGGATAAATGTGTTACACTTTACAATAAGGGTCCAGAAAAGTATTTACTAATGGTTAATTATGGTTAAGTAATGCTTATGAGGCAGTTAAGCATTAATAATGTGTTACCTAAGGGATACATGTGTTACACTTTACAATAAGGGTCCAGAAAAGTATTTACTAATGGTTAATTATGGTTAAGTAATGCTTATGAGGCAGTTAAGCATTAATAATGTGTTACCTAAGGGATAAATGTGTTACACTTTACAATAAGGGTCCAGCAAGCCTTTACTAATGGTTAAGTAATGGTTAAGTAATGCTTATGAGGCAGTTAAGCATTAATAATGTGTTACCTAAGGGATAAATGTGTTACACTTTACAATAAGGGTCCAGCAAGCCTTTACTAATGGTTAAGTAATGGTTATGAGCCACTCCTATACATTTATTAAGGTTTATGTCAGGTTACCGTTCATAAGGTCAGGTAAGCTACCTGATAACATACACAGCACCATTAGGAAATGATTACTTAAGACTCTAAATAGTTGTTTAATAATGCCCATCCAGTAAACATGTACACCATTAGTGAATGATTAGTAGATGTATTAGGTAGCTGTTACTTAATGCTTATTCACTCCAAATAAACACCATTAGTAAATGATTACTAGGGACATTATTAACGTTTTACTTATGTATTAACTAATGTATTAATTAATACTAAGTAATGCATACATAAGGATACATAATTACATAATGTAACGTTTATTAATGCTTACTAATGTATTAATTAACTCTGAGCAGTAGGCATTAATTAACTGTTTATTAATGCATTAACTAATATGCTAATTAATGTTAAGTAATACATAATAATGGTTATTTAACTATTATTAAACTGTTAATTAATGCTTAATAATGCATTAACTAACGTTAATTAAGGGACCCTTATTGTAAAGTGTTACCTATATATATATATATATATATATATATATATATATATATATATATATATATATATATATATATATATATAAGATGTATACATACAACAAATTATTATCTGTTAAAATCTGTTTTATTTTGTTTTAAATAAACAGTGTAAACTTCTTTATGTGTGATGCTTAATTTACTAATGGTTAACTATGGTTAAGTAATGCTTATGAGGCAGTTAAGCATTAATAATGTGTTACCTAAGGGATAAATGTGTTACACTTTACAATAAGGGTCCAGAAAAGTATTTACTAATGGTTAATTATGGTTAAGTAATGCTTATGAGGCAGTTAAGCATTAATAATGTGTTACCTAAGGGATAAATGTGTTACACTTTACAATAAGGGTCCAGCAAGCCTTTACTAATGGTTAAGTAATGCTCATGAGCCACTCTTATACATTTATTAAGGTTTATGTCAGGTTACCGTTCATAAGGTCAGGTAAGCAACCTGATAACATACACAGCACCATTAGGAAATGATTACTTAAGACTCTAAATAGTTGTTTAATAATGCCCATCCAGTAAACATGTACACCATTAGTGAATGATTAGTAGATGTATTAGGTAGCTGTTACTTAATGCTTATTCACTCCAAATAAACACCATTAGTAAATGATTACTAGGGACATTATTAACGTTTTACTTATGTATTAACTAATGTATTAATTAATACTAAGTAATGCATACATAAGGATACATAATTACATAATGTAACGTTTATTAATGCTTACTAATGTATTAATTAACTCTGAGCAGTAGGCATTAATTAACTGTTTATTAATGCATTAACTAATATGCTAATTAATGTTAAGTAATACATAATAATGGTTATTTAACTATTATTACACTGTTAATTAATGCTTAATAATGCATTAACTAACGTTAATTAAGGGACCCTTATTGTAAAGTGTTACCGAATAATAAAAGGCTTGCAATATTTCAGTTGATTTGTAATGAATCCAGAATGTATGACATTTTTGTTTTTGTAATTGCATTACAGAAAATCACAATATTCTAATTTTCTGAGACAGTCCTGTAAGTGTGTGGTGTGTCATCAACAAGCACGACTTGTGAAGAAAAATAAGAAATGATCATAGCAGATTAATGAAAACACATGAAACAGACACGAAGGAGAGCTCCCATGAAACACCAGCTTCTTCTTCATCTGTAAATTAGTTTAAAGGCTGGAGCTTCTGTGATTGGTCGGCTCTGGAATCCCGATCTGGCCCCGCCCACCGCACTCACAACTGGAGAATGTGGTTGACGATACACAGGGTCTCTTAATGTCCCAAGAGCAGCACGAGTCATCAACATTTTTATCTTTTAATCTTTTATTCTTTTTTTGGGGGGGCTCAACGTGTCAAAGGTGCGGTGGTGAGAGCTCAAACTCAAAGATCAAACACTCCCCGCACTGAAAACTGCTGATTAGGAACGGGCGATATTTTACCGTTCACGATATACCGTCAAAAAAATTCCCCATGGTAAGAATTTGTCATCTCGCGGTAAAAAAGATAAATTCCCGTTGATGACGTTTTTGTGTAACAAACATGGCGGAAGGCGGATCTGAGAGCGAGGAGCTCGTTGTTAAACAAGACTCCAGCTCCGTTATCTGGAACTGGTTTGGATTTATAAAGAGAGACGAGGAGCAAACATCATCTATTATGTGCAGAGTCTGCAAAAACAGAAGGAAATGGTTGTTACATTTTGATATAACGTTTGACTATTTCCAAAAAAAATTGCAATAGTATCTAATTTGTGGCATGTTCCAACCACAGGTTAATTTGCACATTTTATTTATATTAGAAGGTCATCACTGATAGGATTTTATTTTTAGTGAACTTTTATTTATTTGTCCTGTTTATTTATTTATGAGGTTGTATTTTTTTCTACTTTGTGATTTTATAAGCTAAGAAAACTTGAAGGACGATGGTACTTTAGCTGTTTGCACTGTTATCCCACTGTTTAAGCCATACAGTTGGAATAAATGTTGAATCTGTTCTTACATTTCAAACTTGTTTTATTTGAGTCAGTTTTGCAGTACAGGTGTACTAATTTAATTGGTTTTTATCAATTCAATTTAATTGGTGTAGTTTAGTAGTATTTAGTATCTTTTAGAGCAGTGATTTGGGGGCTCCAAAGACTGAATGTGGTGATAGATTTATAGTTAAAAAGGTGGTATTTGGTATTTTTTTTATTGTCATTTTTATCGTTTTCGGGATAAATGCCGGACATTATCATGATACATTTTTTAGTCCATACCGCCCAGCCCTACTGCCGATACAACAGGACAGTCCAGAAAGAGGAACAAACAAGTCTGGAGGTGAGAGGAACACATGAGATGAACGGATGGGCAACAGGAAGAACGACGGGCACATCGTTGTTGGGATGCTGCGATGAGTTCATGGCTTTTGAAAGCAGAAGTGAAAGCAGTTGCATGGAGTACGACTGTGCCTGTTCTCATGTCCCTGAAGCTGCTGATGATGGAGATAAGACACACAGTACTGGAGTTGAGGGGGGATGAGGGGGGATGGATGGCATCCCCCCTGAAATAAAAACGGTCCAAATCATCCCCCCTGTAAAACTGTCATCCCTCCTTTCCATCCCTTATGTCATTTCATCAATGAATGTGGTTTTACTGCTATTTCAACATTTAGAGTCATCACCAGAAAAATAACACCAGAAAAATAACTTATTTGACAATTTTCACCTGTTTCAAGTACATTTTCACTTGAAATAAGAAGATTTATCTTCTCATTACAAGCAAAAAAATCTTGTTCCACTGGCAGATTTTTCTACTTATTTCAAGTGAAAATCTACTTGAAATAGGTGAAAATTGTTGTTTTTTCCAGTGATGAGTCTTGTTTTAAGTGTAATGATATTTTTTTTTACTAAACTGAGACATTTTAATTAGAAATAAGACAAATATTCTTGTTAAGATTGTGAGTTTTTGCAGTGATCCATTTTACTTATCCTGTGAAGGACAGAGTCATATTGATAAGTTCAGAAAAGTGTTTTTTATTGTTGTGTTTTGATGTATTTGATGTAAGCCCAGTGGATATTTAAAGCTTACAGAAGGCTGCATTTAACTGCTGCTATGTCATTCCTGCAGTATTTCTGCAGGTGTTTTGGTCAGTCCTATTATTTGGAATATATTATATTATTTGTAATCAGCACAAATTATCTGTCCCCATATGATAAAAACCACCACCCCCCCTGATATTTTTTACAACTCGAGTATTGAAGACACAGTATGTTCTGTTACGCTCTGGACGTTTTGGCAGCATTGGTACGTCACCCCCTCCCTGCACACAGCCCACTTCCTTTAGTTCAAATCCGTACATATCAGTAGCAGAGTTAACTGGTTTGAAAATGATGGCTTTCTTTATTTTTGAGTATTTGGCGTCCATCACTGTTTGGCCTGTTTCCTCCCGCCCCGTGTCCTGCTGCAACACCATGTGCAGACGAATTAAAGGCTGTGTAAAGGAAAGAGGCTGATGAAGAGAGCAGCCAGCATGACAGATTCTGAGCCTCACAAACAGGAAGCTGGAGGGAGCGCGCTGCAGGCGGCCCGTGTTATCTCCCCGTCATGTTTATTACCGCCGGCCTCTTGTTGCTCGTGGGCCGCGCTGACAGTGATGGACAGCTCCTATTAAGACCCTCTCTGCCCGGCAGCTGGCAGCGGCAGATACATTAAATACAACAGTTATTACTTTTCATTGGCTCGCCCGTAAAATATGGCCACTAAATAGCTGTTGCCATCAGATGCAGTTTGATACAAGATTTTAATTTGAGAGACGGCTCCATAACACGGCAGCTATTGACACCAGGCTTTGTGCGAGGACAGTAATGATGGTGTACATGTGTGGGTATTGATGCTCTGTCTCCTGTGGGCTTTGTCTGCCTGTTGTATACGAGCGGGATGTTATCAGAGCTGCCTCCTCCCTCCCTCATTCACAGAGCTCGTCTGCTTATCGCAGCATGTCCCACTGTGGTTTCCACAGCGTTTAACCCCATGTCACACCCTCTTTAGATCAGCACCAGCTCCTCAACCTAGCTGTTTTCATCAATGAACTGATACCAAAATAGTGAAATAACCACAAGAGGCGATAGTCCGGATCAAAGTGGCGTCACAGCAAAGGCGACCCTATGTTATGTGTTCATAAGACTGAATTCAATTTAGCAGACACCAAATTACTATTTTTTTATATTTACATAAAAAAAAAGAACAGGACAAAGAAGCAGCCTGTTACTGCAACTACAACTACTTTTGGTTTGTATTTTATTATGTTTCCTATGTTGGTTTGGATGTTGTTCTTTCTGGATGATATCAACTAGGAATTCTGGTATTCTCCATAAGTGGTTACGATGAGTAAACATGAAAACAGAAAGTTGTTTACATGTAGAAGCAGCAGAAAGAGCTTTCTAAAGCCCATCTCTGCGTGGCCGAGACCCGCCATTGCTGAAAATAAAAGTAAAGCTGCAAACAGAAACAAACGCCGCTGCAAATAAAATAAACGCTGCAAATAAAAACAAACACCGCTGCAAATAAAAGAAACGCTATGCAAATAAAATAAACGCTGCAAATAAAAACAAACGCCGCTGCAAATAAAATAAGCGCTGCAAATAAAAGAAACCCCGCTGCAAATATAAAGAAACCCCGCTGCAAATAAAAGAAACGCTGCAAATATAAAGAAACCCTGCTGCAAATTAAAAAAAACCCACGCAAATAAAAAAAGCCACAAAGGAAGTGAATTACCGGGGACTATTTTGCTGATGCACCGGTGTTTTTTACGTGAGAGGAGAAGTCCCTGACCACCACACACAGCTTCAACTTCACATTCATCCAAATAACTATTGTTACCCACGCTTTAGATTATTCTTGGCATTATTACTAATGATAAAAACAACAAAAACAACAACACCGGTCTCCTCTCACATAAAAACACCGGTGCATCGGCAAAAACAGTCCCCGGTAATTCACTTCCATTGTGACTTTTTTATTTGCGTCGTTTTTTTATTTTATTTGCAGCAGCGTTTCTTTTTGTTTGCAGCGTTTATTTTATTTGCTAAGCGTTTATTTTATCTGCAGCGGCGTTTGTTTCTGTTTGCAGCGTTACTTTCATTTTCAGCAATGAAACAACAACAAAACAACTGAAATCTAAAAGAATCAATGAGTTCACCTGTGTTACTTGTCAGTGAGGAATATGACATCATCACCATATTTGTACCTAGGCAACAAATGCTAATGCATTCATCTCTGGAGATTTCAACGATGCTCCTGAACTGACATTTTCTCACCTCATGTCCTGTTTGGACAAGAGGTGACAATTGTTTTCAATGTCTGTGTCTTTGTATCTCGTTTTTTATTCTGGACCCAGTGTCTGCAAATAAAGTTTATATATAAAATACTTTATTGGGGATTGATGAATTATACTTCACTTCACCAATGTGATTGAAGTTCAGCTGAACTGAAACCGGCCTACACACCGCCAACAGAAGAGAAGGAAACTAAGATTTACAGAATATACATAATGCAAAAAGCTTTAGGTTAAGTCTGTCCAGTTCACCTTTTCATCTGTTTCATCTGGACATTCAATCTGGACCTTCAAGTAAGTTACCAGAAACAGACAAGCTCAGAGTAGAGAAAACATGCTAAGACCCAAGAAAACCAACATAAAACTAAACCCAGATCCGACCAGAAAACACCAAATCTGAAGCACAACGGATGACAAAAGTATAAGAAACTCAAAACCGAACCACCATAACCCGACACGTTAGTTAGTTAGTTAGTTAGTTAGTTAGTTAGTTAGTTAGTTAGTTAGTTAGTTAGTTAGTTAGTTAGTTAGTTAGTTAGTTAGTTAGTTAGTTAGTTAGTTAGTTAGTTAGTTAGTTAATCTTTATTAATCTTTCAATACACGTCCCATCGGCGTTGTTGCAATTCCTGTTGCACCCAGTACTGGAGTTGAGGGGGGATGAGGGGGGACGGCATCCCCCCCTGAAATAAAAACGGTCCAAATCATCCCCCCCTGAAATAAAAACGGTCCAAATCATCCCCCCCTGAAATAAAAACGGTCCAAATCATCCCCCCCTGAAATAAAAACGGTCCAAATCATCCCCCCCTGAAATAAAAACGGTCCAAATCATCCCCCCTGTAAAACTGCCATCCCCCCTTTCCATCCCTTATGTCATTTCATCAATGAATGTGGTTTTACTGCTATTTCAACATTTAGAGTCATCACCAGAAAAATAACACCAGAAAAATGTGACAACTTTCACCTGTTTCAGGTAAATTTTCACTTGAAATAGAAAAAAAAATGATCCACCAATCCAATTTCCAGTTAAATGTGCGACTGAAGACTCCAACGTGTTGGGATGTGAACGACTTCCAGCTGACTTCTGTCCATCTAGCCCGGGGGTCGGCAACCCGCGGCTCTAGAGCCGCATGCAGCTCTTTAGCGCCGTCCTAGTGACTCCTGGAGCTTTTTCAAAAATGTTTCACCTTTTTTTCATTTTTTCTTCTTTTTTTTCTTTTTTCTCTTCTTTTCTCTTTTTTCCTCCTTTTCTCTTTTTTTTCTTTTTTCTTCTTTTTTTCCTTTTTTTCTCTTTTTTCTTCCTTTTTCCTTTCCTTTTTAATCTCGACATTTCGACTTTTTTCTCGACATTTCAACTTTTTTCCCGAGATTGTACTTCAACATTAATCTCGACTTTTTTCTCGAAATTTTGACTTTTTTTGAACATTTCAACTTTTTTCTCAGCATTTTGACTTTTTTCACGAAATTTTGATTATTTCCTCGATATTTAAAATTTCATTTTTTGCGGCTCCAGACATATTTGTTTTTTGTGTTTTTGATCCAATACGGCTCTTTCAACATTTTAGGTTGCTGACCGCTGATCTAGCCTGTGAGCTGCCTCCTCTAAATGCTCGTAACATCATCTAATGATGATGGACAGGGACCAGGCCCGTCCAGGCCCACGTCTCAGCAGTGATGCTGGGACATTTGCATGTTGGCCGGTGGCGGGGGCTCCGTGTCACGTCGGCCGATCTGTGTGCTGCATATGAAAAGCTTTATGGAAGCAATTAAATGTGTGCTTAATGGCCAGGAGCTGGCAGAATGATTGTACAATTGAATTAGCAGTTATGATGCGGCACATTACAAGATGAAGTAAATGCAATTAGCTCATCTCCCCTCCTCCTCCCCGCCTCCAGCTTCAGCTGCATGATGGGACTTAATTAGCTCTTGTCACATACACTCTCCTGCTGATCTAATTCTGCGACAGCTCAAAGTGGATGTGAAGCCGAGCTGGCCATCGATGCTACAACGTGATGCATTACAGCTGACTCATCCAGATAATAACGACCGCACAGAGATCAGAGCTGCAGCTTCTCTCTGCAGGATGCAGACGCTGCTTCAACGCTCTCAGGATTAACACAGCCATCGGTCTGGTTTCAAAAGAGTTCAGGGGAACCAGGCAGGAGCATCAAATCTCTTCTGCTTGGTTTAGTTATAAATCCCACAAGAACGAGTGTTCACCCCACGGAAATGTCTGTTGGCAGTAAGACAAATGGATCTTGATCGTGATTCTCTCATGTTAAATCTGTGTGTTTTTCTCTATCATCCGTCTTTGTTTCCATCTCCTCATCAACATCTTCTCCATCTGAATATTTTGTTCCTCTCTGTTCCACCTCATAGATTTCTGTGGCTTAAATCTGTCATTTGTTTTTTTGTTTGATCCTTTTTTCAACAGACACAAGTACAAAGTGTCTTCACGGACCAAAATCATTACATTTATAGAATACAGGACTGTCTCAGAAAATTAGAATATTGTGATAAAGTTCTTTATTTTCTGTAATGCAAAAATGTCATAGATTCATTACAAATCAACTGAAATATTGCAAGCCTTTTATTATTTTAATATTGCTGATCATGGCTTACAGCTTAGAAAACTCAAATATCCTATCTCAAAAAATTAGAATATTCTGGGAATCTTAATCTTAAACTGTAAGCCATAATCAGCAATATTAAAATAATAAAAGGCTTGCAATATTTCAGTTGATTTGTAATGAATCCAGAATGTATGACATTTTTGTTTTTTTAATTGCATTACAGAAAATAAAGGACTTTATCACAATATTCTAATTTTCTGAGACAGTCCTGTATATTAATGACCAGAATTTATAGCAACAGCGTGCAGAAAACATGGATATTATAGAAATGTTGACATTTATCAGTTGTTTGGAGAATAAGGCTCAGTTTAAACTTGATATTAAACCTGGTCTTGAGTGATCCAGTCTCACCGGGCGGGCTCTAAGCAGGTGTGTTCACACCGGACATGAACATGCGTTTGGAGTGTCGCGTTGTGACTGGATCTCACTGTCCCCCTTATAAGAAAGACTAGCGATTTCTGCTAGCAAAGACTAAAGGGGTTGTTTTCCAACATCATTTAACAAAAGAACTCATATGTGCGCATTAACAATGGCAATGAGAATGCACAAACTTGGAACATAACGAAACGCCTCAAAACAGAAAGTAATGTGTCTAATATTTATTGAAAAGAAGAACTAACGTAGGTAAAGGTAAACAGACGAGTCCATGATGTGTGTTAGTGACTGAGTTTCCATGCATCAATAAACCTTTTAAAACACGAATATTGGCAATAACCCGGTTACACGGCCATGTAAACACCAATAACCCCTTTGAATAACCAGAATTTGCTCATATTCAGGTTTTTAAAAACCCCAATATGAGCCCTGGGTTACTCCTTTTAAAACTGAATATTGGGTCATGTAAACACCAAACGTAATATCCCCATCAAACGGAACAGGAATTTGTTTTCTGCACATGCTCTGTTCACAAGGAATCCTGGTGTTTTGAGTCCAGGAAGTTCTTATAAACACGGAGAAACCAAGACCAGGAGGAGACTAATCACTTCATAAATGTAATGAAGGATATGAACATTTCTGCATTTGTAGACGGTAGAAAGTACCGGGATAGAAGATTTACAAGAAGGTGAGAGAAAAGTTGCGCGAAGCAGCATTTGTTTTGAATTTGGATACAGGAAGAAGAAGCAGAAATGACGGGAATTGCGTCATCACGTTCTCCGTGCGTCGCTGGTTTGATCCAGATATCCCCAATGATTAATTACCATGTAAACGGAATATTCCCAATGTTTCAGTAACCAGAATATTAGCAATAACCCAAATTTTGACTGCATGTAAACGTAGTCACAGTCATCAGGGGAGTAAGTGGCCTTTATGTGGCCCAGAACACACTCTGTTTACACGGTTGAAAGAATGTGGTCACATGTGGTCCACACCACCTCTGAATCATATCTCAGCGCTGGTTTCATTTACACCCGTATTTAAATCTGCCCACAAAATCAGATCAGGTATTTTAAAACCTTTTAAACCGGACTTATTTGTTGCATACGTAGAAGAATCGGAGGAATCTGTCCAGTTGTATTCTGATGCTCTATAGTCCTTTGGTGATCTAATTCTCTTCCTCATGATGTCCTGTCAATAGTTGACAGATCTGGACAGTCTGGATATGAAGCTATCCTGTTAAAGACCAGCTTGTTTTTGTTTTTTTTGTGCACTAAATCTGAGAATTAATCATGGTATCATAAGAACCAAATTAGCATAGTTTAACTCGTGTTTATCTGGAAGATTCCAGTTTAATTCAATTCAATTCAATTCAATTTTATTTATATAGCGTCTAATACAACAGAGTTGTCTCTAGACGCTTTACAGAGACCCATACCCAGAACATGACCCCCGAGCAGATATTACATAAACAATGGCAGGTAAAAAACTCCCCTAGTGGGAGAAAAACCTTAAGCCAAACAGTGGCAAGGAAAAACTCCCCTTTAGGAGGGAAGAAACCTTGAGCAGGACCAGGCTCATCAGGGGGGACCCTCCTGCCGAGGGCCAGACTGGTGGGTCAGGGACGGCAACAGCACAGCAGGCAGGTGGAAGCAGCAACGGGATGACCGGGGGTGGGGACCGCAGGCCAGCACACAGCTCCCGAAGCTCCGGCCCAATCAGCAAGTCCCAGGTTGGGGTGCAGGGTCAGGAAAAGACTTGTGCTCCGTAATGCAAGCTACAAGCCACCCATGGCCACCTGCAGGACAAAAGAGAGAAAAGGGAGGAGAAGGGGGGGGCAGCAACGGGATGACCAGGGGTGGGGACCGCAGGCCAGCACACAGCTCCCGAAGCTCCGGCCCAATCAGCAAGTCCCAGGTTGGGGTGCAGGGTCAGGGAAAGACTTGTGCTCCGTAATGCAAGCTACAAGCCACCCACGACCACCTGCAGGTTCCGGTGTCCGGCAAAGGATGCTGCAACATGGACAAAAGAGAGAAAAGGGAGGAGAAGGGGGGGCCAGCACAAGAAACTACAGGAGCGACTCTGACACACTAAAGTTTACACTACCTAGAGATTTACCAACACCAGCTAGAGGTTTACTAAACACTAACTATAGGCTTTACTAAACAGAAAGGTTTTAAGTTTAGTTTTAAAGGTGGAGGTGGAGTCAGCCTCCTTAACCCAGATTGGAAGTTGGTTCCAAAGTAATGGTGCCTGATAGCAGAACGCCCGCCCTCCAAATCTACATTTAGATACTCTAGGAACTACGAGTAAACCTGCACTCTGAGAACGGAGAGCTCTGACAGGAACATAAGGCACTATCAGGTCTTGCAAATAATGCGGAGCTAAGCCGTTTTGGGCTTTATACGCAAGTAATAAAATTTTAAATTGGATTCTGAATTTTACGGGTAACCAATGGAGCGACGCTAACACTGGAGAGACGTGGTCTCTCCTGCTAATTCCTGTCAGTACTCGTGCTGCTGCATTTTGGATCAGCTGGAGCCTATTCAGCAAATTACTTGGACATCCTGCTAACAACACATTACAGTAATCTAGTCTAGAAGATACAAACGCATGGACTAGTTTTTCTGCATCACTCTGTGAGAGGATTTTCCTAATCTTTGCAATATTACGGAGATGGAAAAAGGCTATTTTACAAACCTGATTGACATATGGTTTAAACGACAAATCCTGATCGAAAATAACACCAAGATTTCTCACAGTTGCACTGGAAGCCATCGCAACACCATCTAATCCCTTCCTAAGATGCTCTGGACCAAGAATGATAACCTCTGTTTTATCTGAATTTAGAAGCAGGAAATTTCTGGACATCCAGTCCTTGATGTCCCTAAGACATGCCTGAAGTTTAACTAACGGTTCTGTTTCATCCGGCTTCATAGACAAGTAGAGCTGCGTATCATCAGCATAACAATGAAAGTGTATGCCGTGATTCTGGATTATACTTCCCAACGGCTGCATGTATAAACTGAACAAGATTGGCCCTAGCACTGAACCCTGCGGAACACCATAACAGACCCTTGACTGTTCTGAAGAAACCTCATGTACATGAACAAACTGGAACCTGTCAGATAGATATGATTTAAACCAACATAGAGCTGTCCCTTTAATCCCAACAACATCATGCTCTAACCTGTGCAGTAAAATGCCATGATCTATAGTGTCAAAAGCAGCACTGAGGTCCAGTAGAACCAGTATGGACACTAATCCCTTATCTGAGGCCATAAGGAGGTCATTCGTGACTCGAACAAGTGCTGTCTCTGTGCTATGATGCATTCTGAACCCTGACTGAAAGACTTCAAACAGATCATTTCTATACAAATAGTCACATAACTGGCTTGAAACTGCCTTTTCCAGAATTTTAGACACAAATGGAAGGTTGGAAATTGGTCTATAATTAGCTAAGGTGTCTGGGTCAAGAGAAGGTTTTTTAAGTAAAGGTTTAATTACTGCGACTTTGAAAACCTGTGGTACATATCCTAAACTTAGGGATAGGTTAATTTGGTCCAGTATTGTCGTACCAATAAGAGAAAAAACATGTTTGAATAGACGAGTCGGGATGGGGTCTAACATACATGTGGTTGACTTAGCTCTATTAACGAGTGAAGTCAGCTCAGGGAGGTCTATAGGATCAAAACAGTCTAGAGACAAGTCAGAGCCTAGGGAAGTCGCTAAAGCTGAAGAAACACCTACAACCGGCTGGTTGATTTCTTCTCTAATTCTCGCGATTTTACTGTTGAAGAAGCCCATAAAGTCCTCACTACTGAGAGCTGCAGGAATGCACGGCTCAACAGAGTTGTGACTCTTTGTCAGCCTGGCTACAGTGCTGAACAGAAAACGTGGGTTACTTTTGTTATCCTCTATCAACGTTGAATAATAAGCTGTTCTGGCTTTGCGAATGGCTTTTTTATATACTATTAGAATATCTTTCCATTCACGATGAGAGTCTACAGACCTACAAGAGTACCACTTCCTTTCCATTTTACGCACGTTTTGTTTCAACATGCGGATGTCTGAATTGTACCAGGGAGTCAAGCTCCTGTGGCTAGAAACCCTCCTTTTCAAAGGAGCAACTTCATCTAAAGCTGAATGCAACAAATCAGCAGTGTTACTAGCAAGGAAATCAACATCTGCAGAGGTAGAACCCAGGTCACAGTTTAATCATCTGAATGAGGCTTTGGCCTACAGCTGACAAGGCTGTGGTGTTCCACAGGGTTCTGTACTCTTGCTTGCACTTTATTTCAGTTAACTTACTAGTCTGTGGCCATAAACACAAGTTTTCCATTCTTTCATCCTCTCTCACTCCATTTCCAGACTAATGTGTTTCAGTAGGAAGTTGATGATGCCCTTTTCCTTAAATATATCTAAAAATATCTGTAATTCCAATTAATCTGACCAAAATACACGTTTCCATAAGAAATGTCGTCTCTGGTTAAGAAGGTTGATATTATTTTTTTTCTTTGTCGCAGTAACGTTTTAAGTGTCATTAGTTAATGTATCTCTGTAATCCAGTGTTGACAAAGGTTTCCATGGTAACCCCTTAGCCATGTTGTTCAATCAGCTATTGGTATGGTGAATGATGGTTTATGACCAATGTCGTTAGAGACTATATCTTGCTTAGATTCACTCTCTTAGTCCTTTACACTGAAATGACTTCAGATTCCTGGAATAATTTAATGATATTTTTGTCTGGAGGAGAAGAAATATGCAAGTCCCTTTAACTCTTTCTTAGAGAAACATTGGTTTTAAAAAACTTCAATGATTTTCTCATACATTTAATGCCAAACTCCAGATTTTCGGTCCATTAACTGCCACACAAACATATACATACACACAAACACATAGCCACAAAGACATGTACACACACACACACACACACACACACACACACACACACACACACACACACACACACACACACACACACACACACACACACACACACACACACACACACACACACACAAATACACACACGCATGATCATATACATACCCGCACACACACACACACACACATAGACATACACACTGGCTTGTTCACCTGCATGCTTGCTCTGTAGTTTTGGGGTTAGTTAGCGGTAGCGGTAGCTTAGCTCAGACTGCGATCAGATCTCGAGATTTGGGTCGATCGCTGCTCGTGTTTTGGTCGGCTCCGTGTCGGTTTTGTCGGTTTGTTTGTGGTTTTTGTTGCAGATTTCCAGTGCTTGACGTGTGTCTCCGTGTGTTCCTGCTTCCTGGATTGGCAGTGGATGTCACTGTCTTAGTAGATTCACTCTCTTAGGGCCCGATTTACTAAAGGTTTGCGTGTGTAAAAACGTGTGCAAACTTGACAGCACCCGCAAACCAAAGTGCCAGCTGATCTATTAACAGCGTGCAAAGAGGACTACGTCTCTCAAATGTGCAAAATAGCACACGCTGTTCATTTAGTACTTTTGCCCTGATGAATAATCAATATGGGGCGTACCCGGCAGAAATCGCTAAATACTGGGAGGGGAAAGATGCAAATTGGTCCATTTACCACGCGCAATGAGATTTACCAAGCCTGAAAGTTATTGCGGGGATTGTGATTGCGTCTGTATTTAATACGTTCGAAAGGAAGGTGCTAATCTCCACATGCAAAAGGAGAAATATTTTATTTGAATGTTAAATCGAGTATTATTCAGCAAAAGGTTGCCACAGGAGGCACCTTCATTTTTTTATTTGTGATAATAAATAAATCACGTGTTTTCATGGAGAAAAAAGTGTTTCTCATTGTGCGCCTATACTTGTTCTGCAGTTGTCATACCCCAGTGTTGTGCCGCATTCAGCACCCCTGCCGTGAAAAGCACCCCCTCGTCTGACAAAAATGATATTCTCATTCCGTGTCACGTTCTGTTTAGCGTCCAGTTTTGTGTTAATGATTCATGTTTAAATGCGCTCATGGATTCGGGTAAAAAAAAAAAAATCGGGTAAATGGTTATTTATGTCATTAATTAATAGCCTGCTTACTGTGTTGTCTTCCATAATATTTGTAAATATATATAATATAAACTCCTAAGTATGTGTTTGTGTGAGTGTGTATATATAAATATATTGAAGTGTCAGTGTGTTGTTTTTTTTCTTGGTCTACTTATCATTGAATATACGAGGGGGTGCTTTTCACGGCAGGGGTGCTGAATACGGCACAACAATTTGCCTCTTCCACTAATATCTCTATAACTCCAACTCGTCAAATTTCATTTTGCGCTCGCAACTATATCTTGCTTTCCATCCACTCTCCATGGCGCAAAGTTTGCGCCGCAAACCGTAAGACGCGCAACACCTCATTTAAATACTGCTGTTTGCACCTGTTATCAATTGCGCACGCAATCTTAGTTGATCACCCGCAAAACACACAACAGCAGCACGCGCAAACTTTTTCAGTGCACACGCAATTTAGTACTCTTTATTTAGGATCTTAGTAAATCGGGCCCTTAGTCCTTTAAACTGAAATGACTTCAGATTCCTGGAATAATTTAATGATATCTTTGTCTGCAGGAGAAGAAATATGCAAGTCCCATTAACTCCTTAGAGAAACATTGGTTTTAAAAAACTTCAATGATTTTCTCATACATTTAATGCCAAACTCCAGATTTTCTGTCCATCAACTTTCACGGAAGCTGCTTCTTTACCAAAACATAAATGAAATGAAGTTGACAAGAAAAGATAACATGACGTTTACTGGGTTAATGAAGGGAATGTCATTATCAACTTTATATTGTGAACCTTCCTTTTTACCCACCGTTACTTTAAAAAGAAAAGTGCCCGTTCTGTTTAGCCACGGCTGACAGGTCAGGTTCATCCACTTTTATGGACTTACTTCAACACGAGATCCATTTTTGTGATCAGCAGCGATAGCGACCTCAGGTTCCTCTGTCAGTCCGTCCATGTTTGAACTGAGCTGCACCCGAGTGAAGCTGCAGTGCCAGGATTCAAATCACGCTGGAAGTTCCGCCGCTCTCCCTCTGCTCTCCCTCTGCTCTTCCTCCTCCTCTCCCGCTGGAGCCATTGATCAGCTCTCAGAGATGGTCATTTGCCGGCGACAGAGGCTCAGCCAGTGTGAATGTGGTGTCCTTGCAGATTTAGTGGTCACTTCTCTCAACTTTGCCCATTAACCTGAGTGCAGCAGGCAGTTTGCCCCCCTCCAGTCCTGGAAGCTCCGCGGGAACATTTATTACCCTGGGACACTCTAATGGATCCCAGTTAAGGTGTGTTAACAATTTTTCTATTGATTAATTGGAAGAGAATCATAGCCAGACTAACTTAGCCTAGAAGATTTAGTGGCTTTTAAGGTAGTAGCGATGAATATAATGCTTTAGAAAGAGCTTCTCTACATTATATATATGACACCTGCTACATTAAGCTACATTAAGCTTTAATACGTCTTCATTACTGGCACTCTGCCCAACCCCTTCAAGGTTGAAATAGAGATCCACCTTTCATTATAGCGGCCATCATCGCTCTATGGAGAGATATCAAATAATAATGGAACTGTTGAGACAGTTCTGCCTCACTTGTTAATGTTAATCGATGTATTAAATATTAAATATTTCCATAACAGGACTTTGAACTGCTGCCACGCTTCTCCCATCAGGACCACTGGAACTGCTGCGCCTGCGAAACGCTCGTCTCTGCGGTAATTAGGCAAAGTAGAGGATGATGGCGCCCCCGCTACCTTCGACCTGCTGATGCGGGGCTGAGGGAAGGGGAGCTCAAAGGCACATTTCACCCTCGGCCGGCAGGGAGGAGCACCGGCACATCGCCGCCCGCCGCTTTGGGTTTCCACTCCAACAAATGGGAAAAGTGAAGTCTGTTGAAGGAGCGTCCTTCAGGCCGAGAGGCCCCAAACCCATGCTGCTGCTCTTCACAGATAAATACTCTACCACCAACTGAACCGCCACAGGTACAGCTAGCCGCGTTTATGGGTTCTCATGTCATGGTTTATCAGATTTCTTTGTGCATTCTGTTAAGTTGTGACATGGGGTTTTTATCTCCTAATTGTCGCTGTTTGTTTGTGGTGTCAAATTAATGTCAAAGAGCAATAAATAAAACCTGGGAGAGGGCTGTATCATTCTCGTGGACGAATCCATGACTACGTTTACATGCAGTCAAAATTCAGGTTATTGCTAATATTCCAGTTACTGAAACATTGGGAATATTCCGTTTACATGCGTGAGCAAACAGGGTTAATCCTGTTTACATGGTAATTAATCATTTGGGATATCTGGATCAAACCAGCAAACGTGCGGAGAACATCATGACGCAATTCCCGTCATTTCCGGTTCTTCTTCCTGTATCCAAATTCAAAACAAATGCTGCTTCGCGCAACTTTTCGCTCACCTTCTTGTAAATCTGGCTATCCCGGTACTTTCTACCAGACCAGGATTCCTTGTGAACAGAGCATGTGCAGAAAACAAATTTATGTTCCGTTTGATGGGGATATTCTGTTTGGTGTTTACATGACTGAATATTCAGGTTTTAAAAGGAGTAACCCAGGGGTCATATTGGGGTTTTTAAAGAGAGCAAATTTGGGTTATTCAAAGGGGTTATTGGTGTTTACATGGCCATGCACATTCGGGTTATTGCCAATATTCGGGTTTTAAAAGGGTAATTGACTACATGTAAACGCAGTCAGTCACATACGGCTGCAGAATTAACCATCCCATGCAAAATAATAAAAACATATAACCACATGCTCAAGAGACCACATCACACAACAGACATTTTTAGCTTGGACCCCGTTACTTTCCACTGATGAAGAATGGTGGTTTAGCTGGATCCATGCTACCCTGAATAACAACGCCATTTGCAAAGTGGCTTCCCCCGAATCATGTAGCACAAATTAAATTATGTCCGGTCTTCCTCTGCTTCTGTGCTCGTTGACCCCATAGCACGTCTTTCCAACCACTTTTGGTCTGCATAGTCAACTGTACGGGGGATTGTTATGTCCCACATCAGATAAAATGGGATAAAACAACAAATCATACACAATTCAGGGTTCAGTCTTTTGCTTGATGGCTGGTGCTTCCCGTGTTCTCTCTGTGCTCTGTGTTTTCTGTGTTTCTTGACATCCACTGCCAATCCAGGAAGCAGAAACACATGGAGGCACACGTCAAGCACTGGAAATCTGCAACAAAAACCACAAACGAAACACAAAACCGACACGGAGCCGACCAAAACACGAGCGGCGATCAACCCAAATCTCGAGATCCGATCACAGTCTGAGCTAAGCTACCGCTAACTAACCCCAAAACTACAGAGCAAGCATGCAGGTGAACAAGCCAGTGTATATGACAATTGTTGAAGAATATTACAAAGTCCAGTTCAAGAGTCCGCTGTGGTATTGAGAGATTTTATTCTAGCCGGCGTTCAGCTGACAGATACAGACAGTGTCTGGTTCGGTGGCTGACACCGAGTGAAATTGGAACAAGCTTCTTATACAAGAAGTTAAAGCAAGAATACACCAATCAGGCGAGAGACAAAAAGTAATTTACAGTCGGATGTGACTCGGGCCAAATGTCATTATCAGACATTTGTCATGACTGTCACAGACCTCCAAATCACCCCATAGGGTGCTCTCGTTGATTCAAATCTGTTTGAACCAACTTCTGAGGTGTCGGGACCTTCACATGGGGTAGGAAATTGGAGTCTCAACAAAAGTTGTTGAGTCCAGTTGTCTGTTTGAGCCAACTTCCGAGGTGTCGGGACCTTCACATGGGGTAGGAAATTGGAGTCTCAACAAAAGTTGTTGAGTCCAGTTGTCTGTTTGAGCCAACTTCCGAGGTGTCGGGACCTTCACATGGGGTAGGAAATTGGAGTCTCAACAAAAGTTCTTGAGTCCAGTTCAAAGCCCTGTAGGGGGTAGGGGCTGGAGCTTCCCATGACAATGTGGCTCGACAATTCACAATTTTTTTTTTTTTTTTTTTTTTTCACTTAAGTACAGTCAATCCCAATTTTGAACAGAAAGTCTGAATTTTCCTCCTCCACTGACGGTAGAGGTGGAATTACAGTGGAGTACATGATTGTAGTAGTAGTTTGAGCCATACATATTTTGCAAGTGAACCTTAGACATGTAATCAGAAGCCAAATAACAATTAGGAGTACAAACCCCAATAAAGCAAATTCAAATATCAAGTAACCAACGTGTCCTAACTGTTCTCTAAACCAACCAAACAAACTAGTCGTGACAGGTGTATGTAATGTGTTAGCAATGTTTTTCAAGTGATCTGTTATTTCTTGGATGGTGGCATTGTGGTTAGGTATAAAGGTACAGCATTCAGTTTTAATCACAGCACAAGTTCCCCCTTGAGAAGCTAATAAGTAGTCCAATGCAGCACGATTTTGCAAGGCCATCATCCTTACAGCAGTCATCTCTTGTGAAAGCATAGACATGCCCTTTGCTGTGGTATTTGCTAAGTCTTCAACTGCATGAGATAGGTCCCTTATCTGATCCAAAGCTGCCATGACTCCGTAATTTGGAACGAGGGCACCAAAAAATCTTGTCCATGGTGTTTGGGTGTGAGTGTACAATTCTCTTTTAACAATGCGAACTTTCGGTGGTACAGCGACGATTCTCATGGCTGGTACCACATGGCCCAGACCACATATACCAGACCAATCGTTTGGAAGATATTCGTAAGCCTTCATGCCACAAATCCAGTAAACACCTTTTGGTAGAGGTATGGAACAGCGATTAACCATTGTAGCAAGGTAGTTATAATCTTTAATGGAATCGGGCAGTGGATTTTGGCTTGTTTTAGGCTTAACAAGCGGTTCTTCAGAAGGAGAGTATGTGGAGTCACAGTTTGATATTCCTAGGTGGATAGTTCCTTTGCCTTCAACACACCACTTTAATGTCTTTGGGATCATGGTGAGGGTGAGAGGAATCGGTGTGCTGCAGGAATAACAGCTAGTGTGAATTTTATCACAATACATTTGTCTCATTTGGGGGGGTTTGTGACATTTGCAATGCCCATAAGAGGAATTGAGGTTCAAAATGTAACAGGTGTCACATGAAGTAATGGGCAGAGTCATTAATGGGAGTCCTTCTTTTGTGCTGTGTGGAATGAACCCACACACATAACAGTTATCAGGGTGTGGGCTATTTTCAGCAACCATTTTTGCCAGTTGGAGGTATGTGTTTGTTGAGGGTTGTGTTTCATATATTTTAGGAGTTATTTTCTCCTGGTAAACGGTTAGGTCTCGTTTGTGGTGTTTGCAAGGGTGTCTGTTTTGTTCCTGCGACAGATGTGAGTGTTTTGGCGTGTATAATGCATCTGCTTCTGGGCCTCTGTGGCCTGCGCTGCTCCCCTGCTCCTCTGCCAGTCGTCGAAGTCTGGGGTGTTGAAGTTCATCTACTTCTGGGCTGTCCGAGCCTGCGTGGTTTCTTTCACTGGCTCCGACGGTGGTGAGGACGAAGACCCCCAGGAAGAAGATGGTACCAGCTGGTTTCCGGTGCATGGCGGAGGAGTTGTTTTCTTGCAGTGGGATGCGTGGATCCAGATTAGACGCCCCTCACACTTGACGGCGGTGTTGGTGGTGAGCAGGACGTGTTGAGGTTTAGACCAGCGAGGTTTCAGGGCGTTTTTCCGTCGGAACTCCCTGACACAGACCCAGTCGCCGGGTTGGAGGTTATGGCACGGTTTGTCACTAGGAGGAGACTGGACAGCTTTTACTTGTCTGTGGATTGACTGGACAGCAAAAGTTAGAGCAGAACAGAATGATATCATGGATTCATCCATGGCATGGAGGTCCATCTTTTTCATACATAGAACTGAATTACTTGGTATAGTCATAGGTCTACCCGTAATAATTTCATGAGGTGTGAGTTTATGCTTCCTAACGGGTGTTGACCTCATCGACATTAGGGCCAAAGGCAACAACATTGTCCATTTTAGCCCAGTTTCAGCACACAGTTTGGCTAGTTTGTTTTTCAAGATGCCATTTTGTCTTTCAACTAGCCCTGCAGACTGCGGGTGGTATGGGCAATGCAGTCTCTGTTTAATACCCAGTGATTTACAGAGTTCAGTCATTATTTGTCCAGTGAAATGAGTACCTCGGTCTGAGTTGATGCTGTGTGGAATGCCGAACCGTGGAACAATGTCTTTTAATAGGCATTTCACTACAGCAGTAGAGTCCGCCTTCCTGCAAGCCCAGGCTTCAGGCCAGTTTGAAAACATATCCACGCATACAAGAACATTTTCATATCCCTCACATTTTGGCATATGAATAAAGTCTATTTGCAGAGCTTCAAAGGGTCCCCGTGGGGGGGGGGTGTGTTGACAATGTTGTTTGTACTGTTTTCCCTGGGTTATGTTGTTGACAGATTAGGCATTGTTCACAATATTTTCTTGCATAGGATGTGAATCCTGGAGCATACCAGTCTTTCAACACTATCTGACACATTCCCCCTTTGCTTACATGTGACAAACTATGTGACATGCGTGCTAGCCACGGGTACAAAGATGTGGGTGCAACAACGCGGCCGTCGTTGCTGACCCACAAATTATTTACATTTTTACAACCATGGGAAAGCCACAATCTGTGCTCCTTCGCATCAGCAGTCTCTTGTAAGAGGGCTACATCATTAGGAGAAGCCAGATCGTTAGCGGGTATAGAAGGGCAGAGCTTTACATGGACAGGTAAGCCAAATTTGGCGGCTTCTTTTGCTGCATGGTCAGCCGAAGCATTGCCTAGTGAAACAGGGTCCTTGAATTTGGTGTGGGCTTCACATTTAACAACAGCAATAGATGAAGGTAGTTGACACGCTTCTAACAGTTCACCAATCAATTGACCATGTTTAACGGGTGTCCCCGAAGATGTGATAAATCCTCGGTTCGCCCACAATATACCAAAATCATGTACACAACCAAAAGCATATCTGGAATCTGTATAGATCGTAACAGTTTTACCTTTTGCTAGTTGACAGGCTCTCATCAGTGCATATAGTTCAGCTACTTGGGCGGAGTTGGAGGAGGGCAGGGCGGCACTTTCAACAGTTGAGAAATTATCACAAATTGCATAACCTGCATATGGTATTCCATTTTCTCTATAAGCAGAGCCGTCAGTGAAGAAAACAAGATCAGAGTTAGAGAGTGGAGTTTCAGAAAGGTCGGGACGAGGTTTAGATGAACATGAGGTGACATCCATACAATTATGGGGTTCACCATCATCTTCGGTTGGAAGTAATGTAGCAGGGTTAAGGATAGAACATCTTTTTAGTGTAATGTGTGGAGCAGTGAGAGTTAGTACGTATTTTGCTTCTCTTGTCCCTGTCACATGTCTATGTGCCTCTCTGGTAATCAGGGTGAGTGCATCGTGTGGGACCATGACTGTTAGTGGTGACCCTAAAACAATATCAGCAGATTTGTTGATAGCAAGTGCTGCTGCGGCTACGGCTTTGAGACAAGGTGGAAGCCCTCTCTCGACGGGATCCAGTTTAGAGGAAAAGTACGCCACAGGTCTGTAAGCAGAGTTATGACGTTGAGTGAGAACAGATTGGGCAAATCCACATTTTTCATGTACAAAAAGAGTGAATGGTTGATTGTAGTCGGGAAGGCCGAGCGCAGGGGCAGATAGTAATGCCTGTTTTAACTTGTTAAAAGCATCGTCAGCTTGTTGTGACCAGGTTAAGGGCTGAGTGCAGTCTGAGGGTTTGCATATGTCTTGGAGTGGCATTGCAAGTGATGCATAATCCATTATCCATTGTCTGCAATAGCCCGTCATACCTAAAAATGTCTTCATCTGTGACATAGTTGTGGGTTTGGGCATTTCTATTATAGATTTTATTCTGGAGGGAGTAAGGACCCTTGTGGAGCCAGATAGTGTATGTCCCAAATACTGGACTTCATTCTGACACAGTTGAGCTTTCTTAAGTGAGGTTTTGTGGCCTTTGACAGCTAAAGCGTTGAGAAGGGTAACTGTGTCCATTTCGCATGCAGGGGCAGAGGGACTGGCTAAAAGTAAATCGTCAACATATTGAATCAGAGTGGAGCCTCCAGGAAATGACACGTCTTTGAGGTCATTATTTAGAGCACGAGAAAAAATTGTAGGTGACTCAGTATACCCTTGGGGTAATCTGGTGAATGTGTATTGTTGTCCATCATATGTAAATGCAAATAAATATTGGCTATCCTTATGTAGAGGGACAGAAAAGAATGCACTGCAAAGGTCCAACACAGTATAGTGGGTGGAATTGGCAGGTATTGACGACAAAACTGTAGTAGGATTTGGAACTATAGGGAAACGTGGGAGTACCACTTCATTTATAGCTCGTAGGTCCTGTACAAATCTATATTCTGGTTTACCTGGTTTTTTAACAGGAAGTATAGGCGTGTTGCATGGACTATCACACGGCACTATTATTCCCTGGCTTAACAGAGATTGAACTATAGGGCGGATGCCCTCTCTCTTTTCCTGAGAAAGAGGATACTGTGAAATCTTTGGCAAAGAGACATTCTGTTTCAGCAATATCTGTACTGGTTCAGTAGATTTGATCAAACCAATGTCATTAGAAGAAGAAGACCATACTGATGGGGGCACGCTGGACACTATTCTATCCTGTGTTTTCCCTTTTTCCGCATCCATCAGCTGGTTCTGATCTATCAGAGCTGCTAGTACAGCGGTTGTGTTATCTTGGTTAGTCTCTAAAAAGATACCGTCTGGTGTGCAGTAAATGGTACAATTTAGTTTGCACAACAAGTCTCTCCCTAATAGATTTACAGGTGTGGTATCTGACAGCAGAAAGGAGTGAGAAGTTGTGAAGTTTGACATGCTTTCAGTAAACGGGCCTATAGATACTGTAGTAGGCTCAGAGACAGGTAAACACATGGGAATCCCTCCAACCCCCACAGCTCTGACAGTTTCTTTAGATGATTTCAAATTTGTAGAAGTGATTGGTCTTAAAGTTGAAAGAGAAGCTCCTGTATCTACCAGAAATGATGTAGATTTTCCATTTACATCTATTGTTAAGTTAGGCTCTTCATTTGTTTTTGCTAGTTTTATCAGTGGAGCTACTGTTAAAGTTATTTCTGTTTCAATTTGGGCACTGTCCTGACAGCTCTATGGATTGTGCTGTGGGGTTTGTTGGACCTCCATGTGATCACTTGATGGAGTTACCATAGGCAGGGTAAAATTAGGTTGGGATGTTCTATAGGGGCAATCTTTTATCCAATGATCTGGTTCACCACAACAGAAGCAGTTCCTATTGTTTTTGTTTGGGAAGTGCGACGTGTGACCTTTGTTGTGGTGTGAGTGATTCATTGGTCCACATCTTTGGTTGATCCCTCTGCCGCTGCGTCCTCCTCTCGGTACTCCGCCTGTGTAGTGAGACACTTGGGCAAGCATTAGCGTTTCATACATTTTAGATTCCTTTTGTTCTGTGTTGTCCCAGTGGTGTTGAGCTATTTCCACTAGTTCAGTCATTGCTTTCCCCGCCCACCCAACTGTCAGTACTACTTTAGCCTTAACCTTTGGTTGAAGGCAGCTAACAAATATATCTTGCAAGTAACCTGGAGGAAGTCCATTAATCTGATCTTGTGACAAACCACAATTTTCTTTTGCTGTCAACATCATTGTAGCATAGAGTTCCCTGGGATTCTCATCTTTTCCTTGTTTAAGTTTTGTGAGAGGAGTATAATCCACTTTTTGTACTACTTCCTTTTGAACTGCTAAAGTGATGAAGCTGTAAAGGGTCTGAGCTTCTTCTGGTGTGATTTTGGCAACAGCTGTAGGATCAGAGGAAATTCTGCATGCATCAAGTACTCTGCTTTTTAAATCAGGTGGCAAAGTTAGCTTTAACAGTTGCATTATGTCAGGCATGTGAGGTGTGTATATTGTGCATACTGATTCCCATTCATCTAGCCATTTTTGTTTATTTTTTCTGACATCCTTGGGAAAATCTCCTACTATCGCTTTTAGTTCTCTTCGGCTCCAAGGTTTGTAGATAACATCTTTTCCCATTGTGATCAGTGGAGCTAATTTTACTGATTGTGTTTTCTTTGGTTTTCTGCCTCTTTTCACAACCCACTCCTCTTCACTGTTTTGGCTATTGTCTTCAGACTTGGGATGTTGTAAAATCCAGTCATCATCAGAAGTGTCATCGTCACTTGATTCTTTAATCTGTTTTACCGGATAAAGGTTTTTGATTTGATCATTTAAATGGTTTTCCACTTTCATTTTTGTCTGCGTTGTGTTTTTAAGTTCTTCCAATTCTTTCACAGGGTACATAGTTGTGGCATGATTGTTTTTGTTTATTTTAATGTTTGTGGAGGACCCGGTTAATGGGTCTAATTCCTTCTTTGTCTGCGTTGCGTTTTTACACTCTTCTAATTGAGCCATCAGCTTTTTGTTCTGATCCGTAAGCGAAGCTATTTGGGATTCTGCATTACGGCGTCTGCTTTCATCCCTCCAAAATCTGAAGGAGTTGAAGTGCTTTTGTCCATTTGTTTGAGAATTTAATTTTTCCTTTAAATTTTCTAATCTAGTCCGGTCAAAGGTCCCACTTGGGGGAAATTTTAAGAGACCGTCGTCTTTAGTTATCTTAACCCATGTTTTAACAAACTTAGTGCTATTGGTACCGTAGTTATCGTACATGTATTTAGAAGGACCAGTCAACTCTTCCTCTGACTCTTTACTGAGAAAACTTCCCATTTTTCCTTCTGTAAGATCCCTCCCAGAGAAAAAAAACTTCAATTACACTTACTTTTACCCACAAATCACTTTCTGATTCTTCCAACCATCAGTCTACTTGAGCCTACAAATCATTCGGCTTAATGTAAGGAGAGCAAGTCGATTCTTACTGAAATGAAATATATCTCAAGTATTTGGGAGAGCTAGTCATCCCCATTTATAAAATAAAACCAGTTCTTCTACATATATGTCCGTTTTCCACAAATAACTCAGTGTTCCAACACTTTTATGGACCTCACGTCCTGCATATGCAAGTCCCACTGGACTTAGTTTTGGTACTCAGACCAACCGTTTCGTTCTGGCCATTTCTTTCTTTTTAATGTTACCCGAGATATTAAACCTTTTAGAAGAGCTAGTCAATTCTAAGGCAGGAGAAGCAGAACATTCTCACAACACAATCAGATTCAAGTGTTATGAAATTGTCAGCGTTCCTAAAAACATCTCTACAATAACCTTCCCAATAACACAAAATAATAACAAAAAATATAACCTTCACAACCACACAGCGGACTTACCTAAAATCTCAGGATGACGTCAACCATTCTCCGGCACTCCAATTCACAGACTTTCGACAACAACTCAGCAACAATAATTTGGGATTTTGTAAGTGGATCCCCTAACCTCTAAAATTTTAGATAGAGTCGCTGATTGCGCCGTTGTTCTGGAACAGGAGTTTCCATCGAAGGTCTATTGTCATCCGGGTCACGGCACCAAATTGTTGAAGAATATTACAAAGTCCAGTTCAAGAGTCCGCTGTGGTATTGAGAGATTTTATTCTAGCCGGCGTTCAGCTGACAGATACAGACAGTGTCTGGTTCGGTGGCTGACACCGAGTGAAATTGGAACAAGCTTCTTATACAAGAAGTTAAAGCAAGAATACACCAATCAGGCGAGAGACAAAAAGTAATTTACAGTCGGATGTGACTCGGGCCAAATGTCATTATCAGACATTTGTCATGACTGTCACAGACCTCCAAATCACCCCATAGGGTGCTCTCGTTGATTCAAATCTGTTTGAACCAACTTCTGAGGTGTCGGGACCTTCACATGGGGTAGGAAATTGGAGTCTCAACAAAAGTTGTTGAGTCCAGTTGTCTGTTTGAGCCAACTTCCGAGGTGTCGGGACCTTCACATGGGGTAGGAAATTGGAGTCTCAACAAAAGTTGTTGAGTCCAGTTGTCTGTTTGAGCCAACTTCCGAGGTGTCGGGACCTTCACATGGGGTAGGAAATTGGAGTCTCAACAAAAGTTCTTGAGTCCAGTTCAAAGCCCTGTAGGGGGTAGGGGCTGGAGCTTCCCATGACAATGTGGCTCGACACTATGTATGTGTGTGTATACGTGCGTGTGTATGCACATGTCTGTGTGGCTATGTGTGTGTGCATGTATGAATATATATATATATATATATATATATATATATATATATATATATATGTGTGTATGTGTGTGTGTGTGTGTGTGTGTGTATGTGTGTGTGTGTGTGTGTGTATGTGTGTGTGTGTGTGTGTGTGTAATAGTCCTATCAAAGCTCCACCCGAAGTGTATCTATAGTGGGGGAGGGGGGGGGGGGGGGCAACCCCACCACCTGCGAGACCAGGGGCCGACAAGGAAGAACCCGGAACCCAGGCCACCAGCAACCCCACAGAGGGGAGAAGAGGGCGGCCCCGGTGGCGGCCGAGCGGGCCCCCACGACAAGGGAAGAAGCAGCCAGGGATCCCACGGCGGCGGACCGTGACCCAGGCAATCCCCGTCCACCCGTGTCCGGGCCGGACACGTGGCCAGGAGGCCCTCACCCTCCAGGCCAACGACCCCCACCCGGCGAGGGGCCAGCCTGCCCGGAGAGACAGCCTCCCCGGCCGCCGACGCGGGCAGGTGCACCCGTCCCCATTAAAGTGGCCCTCCAAGACCAGGGGGGCGCCCCGCCGCAGAGGCAGCGGGGGGGACCAGAGACGGGCCCGGAGAGAGGGAACCCCCCAACAGGGCGACACCCGCGCGGGCCCGACAACGGCTGGCGCCGTTTCCTTTGCCGAGATCGCAACCAAAGCAATGTTAGAATCTCCTCTCCATCCAATGATGTCATGTAAACTTGTTTATTGTTCTAATCTGCTACTGCTACTACTGCTGCTACTACCGCTACTACTAAATATTTAATCATTTTTCCAACTGTTGCTCTGCTTACTGCCCCCTATCGGTCACCACCGGTACGACACTCTCTCCTCACGTACTACGCGAACAATGTTACAGTTGGTGGTGCACGCGAACGGACGCGAACGCAAGCACCAACAAATATATTATATTATATATTATATTATATTATATTATAAGAATATACAAGTATATATAATATAACCCCAAGTATATCTGGGGTTTAAGGTGTTTCCCCCTCCCCCCCACACACTACTGACCCCCCCACCCCTCTCCCTCTGCCAAAAACAGAAGTTTGTTTGTGGCTCTGCTTGTCCCCTCTGACTGTGTGCCACTAACGGCCTCATATCCATAACAAAATAAGTGATTAGGGTATTAACTAAAAGACTTCGGGTCAACTGGCCCTGCTGTGGGTCTTGTAGGTAAACAGCAAAACGCTGGGACTTGTGTTAATGTAATGTTGTGACTTTGCTTTCTCTCGCTCCTTTTCTTTTAGTAAATCCATCACGGGTGTGCAAACGTGTGTTCAGCCTCCGCAGCCGATAGCAGAACCCAACAGATCTGCGTTCAGGCCTCGATTCAGGACCGGCATCGGTCTGGATGAAAGAGGTATTCACATGCCGCACACGATGCAACAAAAATAAACGGCTCGCAGCGAGCTGACGTCACGCTGCCAGGGAGGGGAGGCGTGCTCGGTGCCCGATGTGTGGAGAGAAAACAGCCTCCTCTGCAGGACGCCCCCGCCGCCCACGTTCAAGCTCAAACTCTGTTTCTTTTTCCCTCCGAGCATCCAAAGCCTTCCTCTGATTTGCTTTGCAAATCTTTTGACGACAGCAAGTTCTGCTGTGGTTGACGTCCAGCTCTTTAGAGAGACTACGCTCCGTAGTTCAATTCTGCTCAGTTTTCCTACGTTTTCACTTTTTCATGTCATGCAGGTCTCTATCCTGTCCCAGTTGGTGGAGTCAGCTGTCCTCCAACCAGAAGTCACATGTCAGCATCCTTGGACAGAACTGTTATTACCTCCGATGGCTTGTCTGGGTACAACGACAGATATAGAGTCAATTTGTAATGTCAAATTCTAGGGGTGAAACAATATATCGTGCCACAAAATTTTGCGATAGAAAAACGTCACAATACGTGTCGTGGAGGTGACAAACTGTATTGCGATATTGGGTTATTAATATTAATCTATTGTGTTGACTAGTAACACACATCCGACCGATCACGGGACTCTTGCAGGGTTTTGAGCTCTGAACTTTTACTTATGTAAGGCTGGTGTAGAGTTAAGCCTTACCTTATTAAATTAAACCTTTTTGGGGTGGTGAGTAGGATAAACACGGGGACAACTTCTGCTGAGTTCCAGTGTACTTTAATGTCCCTCAACAGTGTAGGATTTTAGAACATCAACACAGCACCTAGTGCCGTACTGTGGCGTATCACTCCGCCCAATCTAAAACAGACTAATCACTACAGATAAACTGACTAGTGTCATTATAGTCCCTGATTTACATCAGAATATAAAGAATAGATTTATAAAATAATGAACCCTGAATTACCAAAATAACCTTCTTAACAAAAATAAATCTCCTCTTACACTTATAAGGTGAGCATGAATCCATCTTTTTTATGATGTAAAATTGTATGTATTTATTTACTTTTATTTATTTATTTAATTTTAGTTGTTACATTTCTGGAAAAGAAAGAAACTATTCAGTTTGTGTCTAAATATTTGTACTTGTATGAAACTGAAGATGCATAATGCAAACCTGACATTTACTTTTAGTTCAGTTTGTGGAAAATGGTTGGTCTGGCTTTCTCTTTAAAACTTAAACAGTTATAAAGCATTACAAACTGTAACAATAGGGCAAACGTACAGCATTGTTTTGTATTTTGTGTCTTTCAAATAAAAGACAATTTTTTCCAGTCATATGTTCCTCATTCAAGGTTGTTAAAAAAATACTGCTATAATATCGTATCGTTATCGTGACCTCAATATCGTGTATTGTACCGTATTGTGAGATTAGTGTATCGTTACACCCATATCAAATTCAGAGACCATCCATTCCCAGGGCAGCTAGAAGAGATGGGACGTTATCAGTAGAATTATGATTCCTCCAACTGGTTCAACATTACGGATGACAATTTAAGTCCTCTTATGGCAAATATTATTCTAAAAAAGCAACTCAAGTGATCCATCTGACGTTCTTTCAATAACTGACACATTAAAAAGCAACTGTATCGTTGTTGAAGGTCTTCAGCCGTGGGTTTGCTGTCGCTGCAGATCAGCATGTACCTCAATCATCATGGCTTGTGGCAACATTTCTCCTTGTTTTTTATTATTCTGGCGTGTTTTCTCATTATTGTAAGAAAAAGTCAAAGCATGCTTTATTTTAATGTGGATGTCCTTTGATGAGTTGCGTTGTGCCGAGCTTTTAGGGACATTTTCACTTCCTCTTTATGTCCAACGAAGCAGCCAAAATGTTAGGCTTCTGCTCCGAGGTGTAAAGCATGAATGTTCTCGCCACAGATGTGACACGGAGCTATAAAGTGTCCGAAAATCTCACTTGACTTTATGAGACTTCTTATAAACTTTGGGGACACGAGTGACTTCAGCCTAAAGATATACAGAAATGAGTGTGACTGTATTTCTCCAAGTCCAGCCTGAAGATGAAAGCCCCTGACTGAACTCATTTGTTATAAAGTGTGCGGTGAATAAAAGTGCCTCCTGTGATGGAGTTCAGAGTAGAACCAGCGTGCTAGTTTGTGGTTTATAGGTAGAAACAAAGCTGGACGGTGCAGCTGACGGCTTCAAGAAACCACCGAAGGAAGAGCCAGTCGTCGATTTATTGTTTAATGTCACATTAGCAATCTGCAGCGCGGTGGAGTCGCTGCCAGCGGAGGCAGCGCCGGACAGATGGGTAGGACAGATCCAGCACCACATAAATCCCCCCTCTGCCAGCAGAAGTCGGGGAAGGAACAGCACTAACGGCGTGTTATGTTGGTCAGAAGCTGCTGCCAAAAGCAACAGTTCATGCTTTTTCCCTGCTCAGACATTTGAAGGATAGATTCAGATGTTGGCTCTCGTTAGTATCACTGGACAGCAGAAACTACAGAGAGCACTTACTGTCAGGGAGGACGAGCAGTCAAATAATTACCCTGCAGATGTGCTGAGTTTCTCTTCCTTTGTCCTCAAAGATTTAATGACGTTAATGAATCGACTGCAAGTCGGACGACTGAAACAGCTGCTGGCTGTGGTTTTAATTTGTGCCGCTGAAACTGTGACTCTGCCGCCACCCAACACAGAACCAGTCGCATCGCCATCTTATTTTATGGATCCAAACAAAACCAGAATCCAGAAGCAGCAAGTCCAACTTTTACTGCTTCCACAAGAACCGGGAAGGTAAGCAGCAGCCAGGTGATGCTTATCGAATCAAACTGATTCATTCATTATCAGGAAGGCTGCAAAATATTAGATGCTGCAGTTTTCATTGGAGTTAATGGGCATGTATGAGAATTATTGGAAGTAAACTGGTCATTTGCATAAATGCAGGTGTCTGTGGAGGATGGCAAGATGCATGGTCTTTCTGCAGACACATTCATGCTTTCTTCTTTTCCTGGATGACATTGACATGGAGGTTAATGTAGGACAAACACGTTCATTCTTAAGATCAACAGCTTTAATTAACATCTGTAACTGGCTTGTAACTAACTTATGAGCTGTCTCTGTTGCCATTACTGCTGCTTTTTGAAGCAAAATACATTCTGGGACAATTTGTCATCTCAAGTCTACACAAGCCCCAATGTAGGCATGTTTAATAAAAGTAAAAGTGTTGTGCTGTACCCTCCTAAACAAGACCTCGATATATGCTAAAATGCCAACAAATATCCAATTAATTCTCATGAATTCCTGCTAATTGTCATATGTTTATGTTAATTCCCATGCTGGAATACATCTCAGCTTAACTCCCCATGGAAAGTTTCGGCAAAGAGGAGGGACTACTGCAGCAAGAGAAGCTTGGCTGAAACCTCCAGAAACTAGTGATCCATGGGGGTTTTGTGTTAGTCGCCTGGTGACAACTGGAGGTGAACTCTGTCAGTATCAAAGGTGGGTAGAGTAGCCAAAAATTGTACTCAAGTAAAAGTACTGTTACTTCAGAATAATATGACTCAAGTAGAAGTAAAAAGTAGTCATCCAAATAATTACTTGAGTAAAAGTAAAAAAGTACTTGGTGAAAAAACTACTCAAGTACTGAGTAACTGTTGAGTAACGTCTGATTTATTTTTTTAACACAATCATTCAATCAGACAAAAGTACAAAATAATCATCTTCAGGCAAATTAAATCAATAAAATAAAATTAATTAAAATCAATAAAAAATACCTTAAATTAAAATAATCTTAAAGTAAATTCAAGTACTTTAATAATAAAATAAATAAAATAATAGCACAATAAAAAAATAAATTAAGCACGAGTAGCACAAAATTTCCAGCCTTTGTACTTTTCTTTTTTAACCAGCAGAACTAGAACAAACATGAACTCATAGAAACTCTGTGTGTGTTTGAGTCTGTGTAAATGTGACAAAACATGTAAAAACAAACATTTTTCCCAAAGAATCACCCAGTGATGTCATGAGATTTAGGGGCACTAAATTGTGGAATGATTTTTCCCACCTGGCAAAAAGCTCGTCCTCTCTGAAATTTTACAAAAGACGTTTAAAGGACCACTTGACTGCTGTTTTGTAACTGTTTTCCCAATGTATTGTTGTTTATGTATCCATGTTCTTTTTGTTTTTTTCTGTGTTTCACTCATAGTGACATGTACAGTCTTATTTGCTCAGGAATCAATACAATATAAGTTGTAAAAACAATATCCCATGCACACTCACACACACTTATTTTTTGTCTTTATTCTTTATTATTTATATATTGCATTATTAGTTTGCCATCACTTTTGTGTAGTTATACTTTCTGTTTTTTGTATGTTAATCTTGACATGAAATTTTAATATCTTCAGTGGAGGCTTCAAATAAGCCCATTGGGTTTTTTGCCTCTTCCTGCACCTATAGTGTTTATCATTGATATTTCCTGTATATTTTTAAAAACTGTGCAAAACAATAAACTAAACTAAACTAAGATTGACGCGTACGCGGATAAAAGGGATAAAAGAAAAGTAACAGCTCAACGTAGCCTAATGTAGCGGAGTAAGAGGAACAGTTTCTTCTTCACAAATCTACTCAAGTAAAAGTAAAAAGTATAGTGATTCAAAACTACTCCTAAAAGTACAACATTTCCCAAAACTTACTCAAGTAAATGTAACGGAGTAAATGTAACTTGTTACCACCACCTCTGGTTAGTAGACAGCATAAACCGGTGGTAGTTGACTGAAGCAACAATCAGTTGAACATCTGGGGTGCAGAGCTGCTCCTTCCCTGTAGCACGGTCCACCACCTGTTGTCTACAACTGCAGCGTTCCTGTCCTCCTGTCTCGGAAATGTCCCAAATTTCCCTGTTTCCCGGAGACCTCACACGCCCCAATGATCAAGGTGATAAAATGGTTCAAACTTCTCCTTTCATGCCCTCCATTTCTTCTACATCCTTGACCTTTCCTCTCCAACTATCACCTATAAATCATAGCCAAGACAGGAAAAACCCTTCGTAGGAAAGAAGAGACAAGCGGAGGAACAGTTTGACAGAGCAGCTGCACCAGGCAAGTTTAGGCCTGGAGCATTCAGGTGTGTTTTAACACAATGTCAAGGGGAAAAGACATCAGCACTGGTTGTAGAGGAGCAGCTGTTGCTGCCTATCAATCTGGATAGGGCGTTAAGGAGTCCATTGTTCTGGAAGATTATGTCCAAGTTTACCTACCGGTCAAACCGTGAAAGGTTCCGACTTTAAAGGAGCATGAGGCAGGATTGAGGCAGGATTTATGAAAAAAATGTGTATACGTTTTAAGTTTTCTAGTAATAATGTCAGATGAAGCGTTCCAAACCAAAAAGAATGATCCTCTAGTGTATCTCTCCGTTGCCTTGAACAGGCTGTGTGCTGCAAAATGTGCTGCAATTCTGGGGCCGAGTTTCCCGCGATGTCCTGTGGATGTGACGTCACATGACGCTGCATGCACGTTCTCCCCGTTCTCCCGTGCCGGCTTCACTGTTGGCTGCAGTACCCCCGACGGCCGTCGTGGTGAAGGGTGGCGCTAGAGAGTCTCATTTCTTAAGAGGAGCCTCATGCTCCTTTAAGCTGCAGTTTAAATTTAAGATGTTATTCATTTCATTGTATTTTTAAACAGAGTTGAAAGCAAAACATATTTCGTATATAAATATTTTTATAAACCTTATATACATTATCTTCTAAGTCCTGTTAGTGGGTTAATAAAGTAAACAATTAATGCTCTTTTAATGAAATTTATCCAAGATAGAAATGTTGGCTTTTTTTTCAACTGAAATGATTTGAAGGTTCCCGAAGTAACACGGTTTCTGTTGATGAATCAGCTCAGGTTTACGTTTTGTGAGCATTCACATAATCTTACACCATGCGGTGTTAAATATACCAATTAACCAGGAATATAATTAACTTCTCATTTAGGATTCAGCCGGAAACAGCAATCAGTAATATCTCCCTTTCAAATATTTTGGATTTATTTTAGCCAACAGGTTGAAGAGCAGGATAAATGGTGGATTTTATGAGCCGGCGTCACTCGGGGACACGATAGCCTGCAGGCAGCAGAACAACTGTATCTGGGTCCTGCAGACGTTTGTTCAAGCAGCTTTTTCATTCTCACTTCCCCATCACCACAATTGACTTGTCGTGTATTTTCCAGCTAATTAGTCCTTTTACATGAGAGGTGTGAGGCTGGCACTGATAAGAACACAGCAGCAAATTGAGCGTGTAATGCTGCCATTCATTCAGCAACAATGACCCCCTGCAGAGATAATCTGGATTAATCAAAGCGTGTTTGGAGGGTTAGGAGGGCAGGGGCCCGGCGGAGGGACAGGCAGCATGATGGGTAGATAGCAGGGCTCATGTGAATGTGTCAGGGTTAATGGGTAGGGACAGAAGAGCGAAGAAACCCTGAAAAGAAGTGGGTGAACCCCTAACAGAAGGATATTAGTGATATAAACTCTAGTGTCTTTCACACTGAGATCGCAGTAAAGACACACCAGAGCTCCGCCTCCTTTCTCCAGATGTGCTTTCACAACAGAGATGGTCTTCTAGCCTTTAACATGCTGATCTACAATGTTCTTCTACGGTAATCTCCTCAGACAACCCTCTCCTCTGCTTTCTCTGGTTCAGTTTGGTGAACACCATGGTACCAAACAGCAGGGATGACTTTTAACTGTTTAAATAGTCAGACGGAGGGACCGAAGACACCTGAGATGTTATTTACAGGACAGTTTAACAGATAACTGTGGTCACATTACGCATGGCCAGTACTCGAGTTGTAAAAATAAATCAGGGGGGATGGTGGATTTTATCATATGGGGACAGATAATTTGTGCTGATTACAAATAATCTAATATATTACAAATAATAGCAGTGACCAAAACACCTGCAGAAATACTGCAGGAATGACATAGCAGCAGTTAAATGCAGCCTTCTGTAAGCTTGAAATATCCACTGGGCTTACATCAAATACATCAAAACACAACAATAAAAAACACTTTTCTGAACTTATCAATATGACTCTGTCCTTCACAGGATAAGTAACATGGATCACTGCAAAAACTCACAATCTTAACAAGAATATTTGTCTTATTTCTAGTTAAAATGTCCCATTTTAGTAAAAAAAATCTCATTACACTTAAAACAAGACTCATCACTGGAAAAAACAACCATTTTCACCTGTTTCAAGTAGATTTTCACTTGAAATAAGTAGAAAAATCTGCCAGTGGAACAAGATTTTTTTGCTTGTAATAAGAAAATAAATCTTGTCCCACTGGCAGATTTTTCTACTTATTTCAAGTGAAAATTTACTTGAAACAGGTGAAAATTGTCAAATAAGTTATTTTTCTGGTGTTATTTTTCTGGTGATGACTCTAAATGTTGAAATAGCAGTAAAACCACATTCATTGATGAAATGACATAAGGGATGGAAAGGAGGGATGGAAGTTTTACAGGGGGATGATTTGGACTGTTTTTATTTCAGGGGGGGATGATTTGGACCATTTTTATTTCAGGGGGGGATGATTTGGACCGTTTTTATTTCAGGGGGGGATGCCGTCCCCCCTCATCCCCCCTCAACTCCAGTACTGGTCACATTACGCATGGCTATGTAGGTTTGGATTTTTTTCCCCTTAATAATAAAAACCTTAATTTAAAAACTGCTTTTTGTGTTTACTTGTGTTATATTTGTTTAAAATTTAAATTTGTTGATGATCGGAAACATTTAAAGGTGACAAACATGCAATAAATTAAGAAATCAGGAAGGGGGCAAACACTTTTTCACACAACTGTATGTTTGACTGTCAAACCTCATAACAGCTTTGTGGCACCTCTAGAAAAGTTTATGTTGCGGTGGTTGAACAGAGGCAACATTCATGCGTTTGCATCTCTTTATTTAGGAGTTACTGACCGCAGAAGTGGGAATCTGCGAATATCTATCCTACTTCCCAGGACCTGCACAACTCACGTACTGGAGAGCAGTCAGACTGGGGACTGAGAAGGGATATGACGGACTTCACTCTCCTGCCTAATTTAGGATTGCCAACTCAATTTGAATTATGTTACACTTTTTGCGGGACAGGCATGAAAATGAAGAGGCAATGTCCGTGTTTCTTTATCATTTTAATTAAGTCACAGAATGAGCAATGATGAGGAAGAAAATGAAAATGCAGTTTGGATAAATTCATATTAATTTTATGTATGAGTCAAAAAAATGCAGCGTTATTCCGAAAATTAAAAATAATTTTTGCTAATCCATTTTAATTTGAATTATGGTACAGAACTGCTTCCATAAGAAACCAGCCAGATGATGAAGGCAGCAGATGATCATTTAGTGATTATTCAGAGGTAACGCCCTTAAGGAATGTATAATGATTAAGTAGTGTTACAGGACAACTACATCGTACTAATGAGGCCAAAAACAGATGGAAACTAGATTTCGATTACTTCAGACCAGGAGTCGGCAACCGAAAATGTTGAAAGAGCCGTATTGGACCAAGTAAAATCTCGAGAAAAAAGTCGAAATGTCCAGAAAAAAGTCGAAATATTGAGAAAAAAGTCGAAATGTCAAGATTAATGTTGAAGTCAAATCTTGAGAAAAAAGTTGAAATGTCGGGAAAAAAGTCAAAATTTCGAGAAAAAAAGTCGAAATGGAAAAAAGGAAAAAAGGAAAAAAAAAGATCAAACATTTTTGAAAAAGCTCCAGGGCGCCACTAGGCTCGCCAGAGACGTGGAAATTTTCAAAAAGTGTTTCATTACACTTTTGCAAATAACTGGATTATCGAATCGCCTTTAAAACCTTTCATTTGATATTATGGAGGTTTTTCAATTAGTGCTGTTTCCATTACAGGATTTCTTTTTTCGATATTCGGTTGTGCACAAATCTGGGGGTAACTAAACAAGCTACTAAACAAGCATCTGTAATCCTTCATAGGAAAATCCAACAGCTGCCGACACAGAAAAAAAGAGGGAAAGAAACCCCTTCTCCTTCTCCTTGCTCTGTGTTTTATGTAAAGCAGGTGCTCCTCTCTGCTCGCTGGGCTCCAGTTCCTCCTCATATTTATGTCTCTCCTGCTCTGGTTGGAGTTCTGGGGTTCACAGGCCTGCCCCCCTCTGTCAGCCTCGGTCCATTAATCTGCTGCTGGTTCCCTCCTGGTCCGAGTGGAGCTCCCTCTGCAGCTGCTGACAACTGTCCAACACGATGTGAACTCTCTCCGGGGAGCCGTGCTCTCTTTCGACTGCAGAAACGACTTGTCTCGGTTAATTGTGACCTGCTTGCTGTGACAGGTAATGGTGCTGAGGTTGGGGGGTGGGGGGGTTTAGATTCGGCCCTAGTCTGCTGCAGCCTCCACTCTCCTCACACTGTCTATGCAGCCTGGCGGCTTAATTCACTGACCATTAGCCAGGAGATTTGTTATTGCTCACTCTTAAAGGCACCGACAGAAGGCATTTCAGCTGCTGGACGGCTCCTCCGCCGGGAATTACAATGAAGGATGTGCCGTTTACTCGCCTGTTCCCGAATCCCTGCTGTCTGGCTCGAGGCTGGGAAACCACACACACGCCTCATCCTTCAAAATATCATCCTCCATTTTCCACCACAGCCTGATGAGTGTCACATCTGCAGGAATCACAGGGGGAATTGGCCGAGGGCTTTCTCGGTCATGGAGCTCCTGATTTGTCGATCACTTTTCAATTAGCAAATAAGCTCCCCCAACAACAACAAGTGAGTTCAAACACGGACTGGAAGAGCTGAGGCAGGAGAGAGGGGAGCTGAGCCAGCAGGAATGATCCACTTCCACACACAGAGCAATGAAATTAACTGAATATAATATAATTACCATTATGCAAGTGATCCAAAAGGTCTGGTTTGTAAAGCAGGGCCATCAAAAGGCCAGTAAAAGAGGAGAGGGAGCAGAGAAATAAGCGATGACACTTAGAGACTTCAGACCAGAAAACCAACTGCACAATAAAACAAGACCCATGTTTATGATCCAGCAAAATATTTCCTGCAATCTGACAGATGTTCAAGAAGCCACATCTGCCTTTGAAAGCGATGCCAGTGCCTGCAGGTCCAGGGACTGAGGAACTAGGAGACCACTCCCATGCTCAAAGGGAGTAAGGTAATTCAATTCAATTCAATTCAATTTTATTTATATAGCGTCTAATACAACAGATAATAATAATAATAATAATAAGCTTTATTTGTATAGCACCTTTCCAAACACAGTTACAAGGTGCTTTTACAAAGCAGAATTAAAAGGCAGAATCCAATAAAATGACAAAAATATAAAAACATAAGAGCATAGAAATACAATAAAACATTAGAAAAGAGTAACATTGGATATTATAAAATACATTTTTAGATGTTAAGTAAAAGCACATTTAAAAAAGTGTGTTTTTAAAAGAGATTTAAAAATGGACAGAGATGTGGCTCGCCTGATCTCCTCCGGCAGGTCATTCCAGAGCGACGGGGCCCTGATAGCAAAGGCCCGGTCGCCCTTAGTTTTTAGTCGAGATCTAGGAATCACCAATAGGGACCCGCCGGAGGATCTCAGGCTACACCTTGGCTCGTATGGGACTAAGCAGTCTTTGATGTACTCAGGGGCCAGTCCCATCCGGGCCTTAAAAGTGATCATTAAAATCTTAAAATCAATTCTAAAACGCACAGGTAGCCAGTGTAATGAAGCTAAAATCGGGGTTATGTGTACTCTTTTATTTGAATTTGTGAGGAGTCTGGCAGCAGAATTTTGGATAAGCTGAAGTCTGGAGAGATTATGTTTACTTAGGCAGGAGTAGAGTGAGTTACAGTAATCTAAACGGGATGTGATGAATGCATGAATGACAATTTCCAGGTTCTTGGGAGACAGAAAGGACCGGATTTTGGAGATTCTGCGCAGTTGAATGAAACAAGACTGGACAGTTGCTTTAACATGCTGATTAAAGTTGAGATTACTGTCGAAGATGATACCAAGATTTCTGCAGCTGGGGGTAATACTGGTGGAGATTAAGCCAAGTTGTGGTGAGATGTGATTGTGTGTGGTGTCTGGGCCTATGATAATGACTTCGGATTTGTCCGGGTTCAATTGGAGAAAGTTATTAGACAGCCAGATTTGTACTTCATTTAGGCATACTTTGAGAGTGTGTAGTTGA